>NC_142369.1:23162500-23450000 GCF_059441005.1 Hippichthys cyanospilos | reverse complement strand
ATGATTGATAACTCAATGTGTAAATATTTTTCTACTAGCCAGATTTGAGGTCATCAGATGTGTTACGTGATAATTAATCCGTATTTCATCAGTCACTGTTTTTGTATTCTGCTCTGGATTTCAGCTAATTAATGTGGAAAGGCATGAGAACAAATGCAAGCGGTACACTATTTAGCTTTATGCAAGAACTGTTGGCTTTATTGCATTTAATTTGCCTGACATTGGTATTGCTGTCGAATACATAGAAATCTATTTTGTATACTTTTAAGAAAGACAGCATGAACCTTGCTACGCAAATGCAAATGGTCTTTCGTCTGCAGTTGCATTGTGATTCTGTTTTCTCCCTTGCATCAACAGATACCTGCTGTACCTCCAGCTGAAGAGAGACGTCTACCATGGCCGTTTGCTGTGTCCCTTTGCCGAAGCTGCTTATCTAGGCGCGTGTATTGTGCAGGGTGAGCATATTTTATACATATATATATATATATATATATACATATATATATATATTAGTGTTGTACACATTCACACAGGTGTCACTGAAGCCCAAACTGGGTTAATGCCTCAGTGCACATTGCGCAGCCTTTTATCGACGTCAATGTGGAGTGCTCCTGTTTGATCTTTTGCCGCATATCAGCAGTGCCGTCTCCACATGTGGAATCTGTCTTGATATAATCGCTGTGCAGAGCATTGAGCATTGCACCTTGGATCAGGTCCTGTTAAAATAAGTGAAATACACTGAACCCTGTTTACTGCACAGATACCACTGCATACTGCAAAAAAACAAAGCAAAACAAAAACTGAAAAAGTGCTTTAAGAAGATTTCTACAACAAAGCAGGTATTTCTACAATACATATGTAGATACAGGTATATTCCAAACTAGTCCTAATATACTGAAGTGAAATTACAAATTAAAAACTAACCAAATAGGTAAAAACTTGACAAAAGCACCACAGATTAGTTATAAATCGTCAAACAAATTAACCACCAGCTTCATGACATTGGAGTGCGGTCCATTGTGTCACTATTTTTTATCTATAAAATCCTGATAAATTCTTAGTTAAACTCAGAGCTGAGAGGAATATGTGTGCGGATTAGGAATAGGATTAGCAATACTTGTTGTGCTGGAATTGAACACGTCTGGTCGGTTGCTTCGTGATTGGCTCGCGTGAAAGCACAGAAGCCCAAACAGTCCTCTCACTCCCAACTGTCACAATGTAATGAGGACAGGCCCCTCCAGGGTGAAGACTTCAGAGCTGTGGATTAGTTTTAATTAGGCAATGCTTTGATTTCATCATTACACTGATTTGTAATTAAGACTGGATTTCAAATACAGTTGGGACGTTTATGTTTGATCAGATAGGGGTCAGACAGTAGTCAGTGTACATGCTCTTGTTCTTGTCACAGTCTACCTGGGTTCAGACTGCAGGCATTTCTGATTCCACTTGGATTCCTCCTCATAATTGCGGTTTTCATACCTTAAATATAAAAACCATATAGTACTGTCAGATTGGTTGCACTCCTCAACATAATGTTTACAAGTTGCATCTCGAAGAGTGGACAGTCAAATCCAATCTGTGTCGGACTGAGACACATCCAGTCAAGATCAGATATGAAACTACCTCTGGAACGTGGTCTCAATCTGTCCCGCAAAAGTTTGATTTCGTGTGCTTTGTCGGCTGTTCAGATGACAAGATATCCATCACGTTTCAATCTACATGGGTGGAAAATTGGAATTTAGGCTGTTAGTCCGAACAAGGTTTCTATTTAGGGCTCAACATCTATGACTGATGCCAAAATGTGATATGAGGTGGTAGGCTGGATTTACACTGAATGCTGTGACACAATTCCAATGATTTCCTCTGAGTGGCACAGTTGGAATATGCATCACAGCTACATTAAAACACACACAGCAGTTTAAATAGTCTAGTGACGCGGCGGGGGAAAAGGTTCCTAATGACCATCTTCAGAAAATAGAAAAGAGTACTTTGGGACCCGTCACTATTGTGCTTACAAGAAGTGAAAGTCGAAGAAAATGCGGCGCTTCCATCTCTCGCTCAAATTTCTAAGTGTGGGTGTGGGGCATGTTTGACCATTCATCCAGAACATTCGCATTCTCCCTGATGGGCTTGTTACAAACCAAAAACATCAAGTGTGCCTTTATGGACTTTGCTTTGTGCACCGGGGCACATACAATTGGAAACAAAGGAACTGCCCAAAAGATGACAAATTAAAAACTCAGATAAATCAATCAGTGGTGTTCATGGTTCAGTGCATACTTTGGTTTTAAAAGTTCAGTTCGATTCACATTGAGTACAGTAAGGGAACAATATGCAAAATGTGTTTGCTAAACTCTAAAGAAATATAATGACTGTTCTGATGAAATATCAACAGCTTAAATTGTTCCATTTAGAAATTGGTCATTTGTCTACAAGTTGTAGGTTTGCTGCAGTAACCAATTCCATCACACTGCTTGTGGCATTAAAACCATTCTTGGTTACAATTAGCAGCAGGTGCACCACAGCTGGCTCTGCCCACAATCAATCGCCAACAAAATGGCAAACCAGGAAATAAACATGAACGGAAACCAGCTGGGTAAAGAATCTGAATTGTTGTGCTATAAAAACTTGGCAGTGGCAATTGATATTGATTTGACTCTATAAAAAAGTAATCCAGAGATGCTATTGAAATTAAGCAGAAAGCTTTTTTTTTTTGTGCCAAGCTTGTCTTTTTTTTTTTTGCATTGTTTTTCTTTACTCAGGAGACGTCTGGCTAGAGGGTGGAAAAATTACCCTTACGTAATATGTTCTCTGCTAATAAGAAAGCGTGGTCATCATACATATTTGCTTTCAAATTTGATTTTTAAAATGATTTTTTCAAGTGAAGTCAAACTTTTACGAGCTACGCCAAAGCCCGCGAGCCTTGAGTTTGACATTCACCCCAAGCTTTTTATATTCATTCAGCTGAACTGGGAGATTACGACCCAGAGGAACATCCGTCCGACTACATCAGAGACTTCAGGCTGTTCCCCAAACAGTCGCTAAAACTGGAGAGGAAAATTATGGAGATACACAAGACTGAACTCAGGTGAAAAAAAAGTCTGTGTCACATGTTACCAAACACATGTTTGATCTTTACATGCACTAAACACAAATGCAAGAGCACACTCGAAGGTGCAAAAAAAAAAAAGAACAGCTTAAGTGGCATGGATGAATGGAACTGGAGGGAAAAATCTATTTATAGATAGTGTGTAATTTGATTAAAGGCTTGTAAAAAATGTAGAGGGAATCAGACTTTTGCTTTTGCTGTGTTGGGGATAAATGCCACTGTTGTCTCAGAGTAAGCCAGTCTCCTGGTTGAATCCTGCCTTATGAGCTTTTGTTAAATCAAGTGCAACATAATTTGCTCCTAATGTCTCATTAAAGTTGTGAAACCTTTGCATAACATTTAAGACCTCATAACACCTCGAAAGATTCTATCTGGAAACGTTTTCACAACTGACTGTTATTTTTGCTTTGTTTGTCACTTTTACGGCTTTGTGGATAAAAAGACAACCTCAAACAGAAACTCGATGCTTTGCTACGTCGCGCTACCATAGCAATCACACTCATTCACAAATTCCTCTTTTCAGCACCTCGCAAACTCCATCAGATTGAATGGCGTGCCTGTACACAGCTATTTCACAATCACTCCAAATAAGTCGGATTCAAACACTGGCTTGGCAACTCAAGGACATTCTCAGAGTTGTCCTGAAGCCATAACATGGCTGTGTACTGTAGATGACGCGTCAGACCAATTTGAGATCAGGAGTGCTCTCAGGCGGGGTTTCAACCGGAATGAACATTAGTTTTTCTCACAATCTTGACTAGTTGTTGGACTGCTGTTCAAAAAAAAAAAAAAGCTGCCGCCATACTCCATTTGAAAGTAACTCACCAAGCCGTTCTGTACATCTGTAGCTGTGTCTGGTGTCCTTCAAGCAAGATGTCATTGACCCTGAAGGGCTTCGGTTTTGTCTCATTAGATTGTAGAATCTGAAGAGGCTCTCACCGGTCTTAAAAGTCATTGTTGTGTCATTGTCACCTGTCCCTCGAGCAATCAATGTAGATGGAAGCCAGCTGTGGTACATCTGGTGGTTCCAAACATGTTCCTTTTATGGCTCATGGATAGGGCCTTCAAAGCAGCGGACATGGTTCTGTGTCCTTCCTTGACTCTTTTGAAGGCCAAAGGCAATTTCTTTAACTTCATGCTTGGTTTGTCTTTTGACATGAACAACTAACTGTGTGACCTTACATAAACAAGCGTGTGCCTTTTCCACTTATGTCCAACTGAATTTACCAATATGTGGACTCCACTTCGGCTTTCGAAATATCTAAACGATGGGCCTGGGGAAGGATGTCATTTTGTGCTATTTTGGGCTTCATGGAATAGTCTGTGAATAAAATCATATACGTATATCAGTTGTTATGTATTGAATCTTGACCAAAAAATGCTAATGAGGGTGAGAAAGCAAATAGTGGGAAAGGCTAAGTTAACCATTATACCTCATTCTCCTTGTCTTCCCTGCGCAGACATGCTGAGTTGGGGAGATTGCTCTTATCCCTCCCCTGCAGGACGCGTTTGTGTTTGTTTGTGTTTGTTTATAGCTGAGCTGCAGCCTGCAAGGTTTGTCACACTCTGAGCGTTTAAGCATCAAAGACATATCCCTCATTTGTCAAAAGCGCGGGGGCACACGATGACAAGAATGCCCTCAGTCTGCCCAGTTTGGGTACAGATGACAGTAATCACGGCGCGTTGCTAAGAATGACGCTTTTAAGGTGCCGCATGTTTTTTCCATTAGCCTTTTTTTGCTCTCTGCACAGTAACAAACATTTGCAAATGGGTTGACTTTGAAACTGGCAGGTCAATCACTGGAAGGTGATTACTTTGATGTGACGCCGAAACAACTTGAGCACATTTATATAATTCATGGCGGACATGCTGCAGGCAAAGTTTGTTTTTAGTGTTGTTATCCGTCCAGTTCCAATAATGCATGTCCTCATTTGGGTCGTGGGTGAGGTAGAGCCTATCCAGACTATAGCACACATCTTGGAAACACAAACAACCATTGTCACTCACACCTAAGGACAATTTAATAGTTAATTTGTTTCGAATACACTTTTTTTTTTTGTGAATATGTATTTTTATTAATATCTCTCTTCTCTCACACACAGGGGTCAGTGTGCCGCCCTAGCGGAACTCAACATGCTCCAAAGGGCTCACAACCTTGAAACGTACGGAGTTGACCCTCACCCATGCAAGGTGATTTGTACGACACCGGTCCATCTGGTCATAATGATGCCGCGTGCTGCGTTCCTCGCTTGATGATCATGGGGACTTTTGTGTGTAAACGTGGGTAGGACTTCACTGGCTCCACAGCTTTCCTTGGGTTCACAGCGACGGGTTTTGTGGTCTTCCAAGGAAACAAGAGGATCCATCTTCTCAAATGGTAATGAAAAATATGCTCACATTATGCCTCTTTCACAAACATGGAGGCAAAGAAATTAAACAGCAAATTATACTGGACTCTATATTATTTGCATGTGCCCATTTTCCACTGCTTGCTATTAGCCCCTATTCAGCCAAAAGCCTACTGAGGATTAGAAATTGGTCGAATTGAAAGTCCAGCGTCTTAGATGGTGTCACCTCTGAGTTTTGATCCGTCATGGCTGTCATCTGTTCTTTGTTCAGGGCCGATGTCAGTAAGCTCAAATTTGAAGGGAAAACATTTTACGTCATCGGCATTCAAAAAGAGGTGAGTGCATTGACCTCCGCCCTCTCTTTCTTTAAGTCCAGATGAAGTTGGAAACTTCATCATCATGTTAACACCTCTCATGTTGACACAGCCGCTGTGTAGTGTGACCTTTCTGCTGTCCTTTATTCCTGCTCTTCCCCAACGATAACCTTATACACAAGTGTTTATGCCCCATCACACACAAACTGTCTATTTGTGTGTTACTGTTTCAGATCTCCTTAACAGGCAAGATACACTGTAACAGGATGGTGGGTGTGTTAACCTCCTCACTCCCATCATGTGGCCCAATGTTACACAAACACAAGACGCCTCCAAGAGCAGAATCCACTGGAACCATTCAAAGTGATTAAAATAAATGTGTTGCCCATTCTGATGCAAATTTACAGTTTGATAAGACGATACTTTAATCGGCTGAGTTAGTTTGGTCGACCCCACGGCATCACACCACACGTGGAGAAAAAAGGGCAGCTGAAAAAACGAACGTCAATCGAAAAACTTACGTTTTTACATTGGAAGCTGCTCACTCGGGGAGCGGAACTGCTGTCACGACCACGCTTCCGGGAGGAACTTCAAAATAAAAGTGTACCAAGGCCATTTGTGTCATACATTACTTGTCATGGTACAGTTTATTTTGAAGCGTTGCCTGGCCTTCCTCTAATGTTTGGATGGTTTACTTTAATGAAGCAGTTTGACAGGCAGCACACTCCATGTGTATTTTATTGCGCTTCTGGCCAGATAGATCTCATCGCATCCGTATTAGTTACTGCCCGGTGAATGTGTCCATCCTGCCTGGGCCATTTTACTCTTTGTTTACCAATATCACTGCAAAAGAGGAACTATGAATTTATTACATTGGTGCTGAGCTGGATGGCTGCCGCTTAGCCACCGAGATCTCGCCACATCGCTTTAGCGTTTACAAATAAGCAGTGACCAAACGTTCAGATTGCATTTCAATTTCCCTCGAACAGTTTACACAATTTTACTTTTCATCATTTTGATGATATTTTTTTTCCTTTTTGTTTTTTTTTAATCTTGTGATTTTAGCATATTTCTGTATTTTTTCTCTTTTTGCCTAACATGGACCCCAATATTTTAATAGATTACATTTTTTACCTCATGTGTTATTATTATTTTGTGATAACCATAGAGCTTTTCTCTTGAACCCTTAGATTGCCCATGTGTAGCTAATACTGGTAGTTTGAATTATGCCTCTCCTATTTGTCAGTTGCCGAGATATTTCACTGAACAATATCATACTACCGGTAATAATGATAACGTCACTATGTCAGTCACTATAATTGTAATTGTGAAAATGTTTATACAGTTTTTTTGAATCTCTTCCGGTGTAGTTGCCTTACTGAATTCCATTTGATTTCCAGTTTTCATTCGTGTGATTTTCAATAGCAGTCTTGTGTTTGGGTATACGTTCCATGAACATCTGGGTGCTGCAGTTTTGATGCCTCACTCGCATTCTTGCATAGCGCCTCTTCATTTTGCAGCTGATTGTGTTTGACATTGGAGACTGACTCGCATCACCGATTAGGTGTAAAAAGCTCCATTCCGGCTTTTATGGTTAAGTCAAAAGCTGGGTTTGGTCTCCAATGTGTTGGCTGGCTAGCCAACCGCTAGATCTGTGTTAATCCAATGTGATGACGGCTGCTTAGTTTTATCTTTGTGTTTCTGTCTCTTCTCTCCGTTTGTAAACATAGTCATCACTGGTGAGTACATGAGGAGGCGAGCAGCACCACAAATCACTGTTGTTCTCGAATCTTCCTGATGTGATATGCCTCAGAACACCACCACCACATCTCACACCTCTGCTGCACCATAGGCCTTTCATGTTCCATTTGAGATTTTTTTTGTTTTGTTTTTGTCTGCTTGTTGGGTGTCCTTCTTTGTGTAGACAGTAATCTCCTGCATATTATTGGGTTTTTTTTTCCCCTGTAAAATATACTACCCCTATTTTTTTGCTAAAAACGAACCTATTCCCACTTCTTGAATCGTCCCAAGATGCCACAAGATGCCATCAAAGCCCTGTCTAACTGGGAAAGAACAGGAAATATTGTCAAGGAAGCACGCTGAAGTGATAATCCTCTAAATTGGTATGGCAGGGAAGAGCTAAATTTAACCTGGGTTGGCAGTAAAAGTTACAGATAGTTCGGAGCAGTTTTGTGAAATTGAGATGGGTTTTAAGTTAAGTGAAAGTATTTTAGAAGCCAGCTTTGTGGTAGATTTACAGTTGAAAATTTAAATGGAAGAGATTATAATCATTTTTAAAGAGGCTTTCAAATATTCACAGGGGTTAATCTTAGCGGGGAATTACTGTACATCAGTGTCGCACTTTGTTGTCTCATGTCATTTATTTTTGGTGCTACTGAGAGATTAGCCCATCTCATTGTAAGCTTCATGTCAATATGTTCAGCAAACACGTTGAGCATTAGGCGCACATGATGCTAATCTAACAATGATCAGGTACAGTATGACTTGCATTGAGAAAGTGTGTTGATGTAGTTTGCAAAAAAACATGTCAAGAGCACACTTCCACTATATGGTGTACAATGAAGAAGCAGTAAAAAAGCAATAACTACCAGAAAATCCTGCAGATTTATTTAAAGTACGCATTTAGTTTAGAGGAAGCTGGCCGGTCAGCTAAACTAAGCGATGGCGGGAGAGAGGAAAGCCTTACAGAGGACAACAATCACAACAATCTTCGCAGCAATCCACCAAAAAGGAACATGGCACCCCATCTGGAATTTGCTAAAAGTCACCTGAATGATTCTCAGACAATGAGAAACAAAATTCTCTGGTCTGATTAGACAAAGATATAATTCTTTGGTGTGAAAGCCGGGTTTGGACAAAACCAGGCACCGCTCATCACCAGGCCAATACCATCCCTACTGTGAAGCATGGTGGTGGCAGCATCATGATATGAGGATGTTTTTGAGTAGCAGGAACTGGCAGACTCGTCAGGATAAAATGAAACATTAATGCAGCGATAAACAAAGAAAGTCTGGATGAAAACCTGCTCCCGAGTGCTCATGACCTCAGACTTGGCCAAAGGTTCATTTTTTCAGCAGGACGATGACCACAGCCAAGATCTCCCATCCATCCTGATGGAACTTGGAAATTATTGCAAAGAAGAGTATGCCAAACGATTGTCGTTTTAAGCATGGCATCATATTCAAAAAGATTTGTGGCTGTAATTGCTGCCAAAGGTCGATCAACAAAATATTAATGAAAGGCTGTCAATACTTATACAAATGTGATTTGTTAGTTTTCTGTTTTTAATAAATATGAAGAAAAAAATTAAACCTGTCACAATGGGGTATCGTATTGGGCTGTAATAAGACAAAATGTGGAAAAGGTGAAGGGTTGGAATACTTTCCGGACGTACTGTAGTATAGCTTGCATGCAAATATTATCTCCCCCTTCATCAGTTGAAAAACAGCCCTGGTCACTATTTCAGCTTTAGGTTCGAGAGGAGTGTCACATTTTCGTGTGTGTGTGTTTGTAAGTTTGTATCCTGATGTGTTTATGTTGTTTATGATTTCTCACTGCAATGACCTCATCATTGTTTGACCTCACTGTCATACATTTAATCTGTCCCACTTCGACACACTGCTTTTAATGTATTTCGCCAATCCATTTACACTTTTTATGGTTTTATTTTAGCACCATAGTGCATCGTACAGTTAAAGTAAAACATACCTCCATTAATTAGTTTTTATAAGAGGTGGGACTATGGACAACACGGTTTCCCCAACAAACACATGCACACACACATGGCCAATGCAGCACATGTGTGTAATTCTAAATGACCTAATGTAAAGTGATGTGTGACACAGAAGGGAGATGAGAGTTGAGTGGTTGCAATCCGGCTGACTAAGTCACTTTCGGAAACTCAGTATCCATGTTGTTCCTCTGTGGACCATCTCACCATTTATTATATTATTTTAAATCCTTTTTTTCGAATAAATAAAACATCAAGTTACATTTGCTTCACACTTTTTGAAAAAGGTACAAATCAGTCATTCAACCATTGAACAAATCAATTAATACAAAGATCTTAATATGCATCAGCAATATAGTGGTTTTTGCTCAGGTGATGTGGGTTTGATTCATGATTAGTGCCCCAACGCTTATCCACTGCTGGTACCGTTCGAAAAAAAAAAAAAATAAAAATAAAAAATCTAACCAGTAAGTAAAACATCTTGTTGGCGGAGCATACTTGTCACCGTGTGGCTGCAGCGCTCCCTTTATGATGTCATTCACTGACGCCGGCCACAAAACATCCATCTATATATCATCTAGACCGCTTATCCTCACGAGGGTTGTGAAATGAACGAAGGAGCCAAAAACAGGCACTTGACCGACATTAAAATGCAAAACAGTATCTGGAGATTGCATTCATTGACACACCTTCCTCCTCTAAAATCGGTCCTTGTGGGAAGCCAGTTTTCATAACATTCATAACATTAATTCCGCCGCACAATAAGCAGGGGATGCTTAGAAATGCAATGGAGGAAAATGACACAAATCAACATTGTAGCATGGTTAAAAGCTCCCAAAAGTTGACTTTATGTTATAGGGCCCCTTAAAGGTAAGGCCGCTTTACTTTTATCGCACAGTTCATGCGAAAGATAACTCCATATGCTTCACACAATATTTAAAAGCGTTTTCAAAAAACAGAACCAAAAAAAAAAAACAACCTACATACTCTTTTAGACAGAGTATAAATAAAAGTTAGCTTCCTCTAATTACAAAAAGTGTAGAGTGCAGGAGCAAGATTGTTTAGCATTTTACCACCTAGCACTCTAAACGATATTTTGTTTCTCTTTTCATTTCTGCACTTATCTTGAAAAAGACAGTGAGTTTGCGCTCCCTCATTGTCAATGGCACCAACGTGCAAATGTACGCAGTGACTCATGACGCCATTGGAGTCTGTGTATTTCACCGAGTCATTCACATGTAATCGATCTCTTTCCCCTGGCACCCACGGCACTAAGCAGAATCGATTGATTTTCTCATATTACCAGACGCAGTAGACCCGCACTTACAGCAATATGTCCATCTTCTAGGTCCATTAGGACCTGACTAGCGACTTCTTTGTGCTGAACACGGATACTTAAACGATGATGTTTCCAATTGTGGCTGTCAGCCGTTTTGTTTTTTGGCCAGCTCCCCTCTCTTTTTGCCTTTGCAGCGGACCCTTGCATATTTGCGGTTCAGCACCTGAGAACTCACATATTCTCAGGAATTTCTCTCTCTCAATAATTACATTTTTTCAGTTGGGTTGAGAGTGGAGACTAACTCCCATTTTCTGTGATTTGTTTTTTTTGAAAGGTAAAAAATTGTATTTAAAAAAAATACAACATTATGGGTCCTCAAATTGTAGGGTCCACTGTATTGAGCTCCCGCAATGATTTTCTGCCGTAATTCATCATCTCTCTTCTCCTGCTCTTGTTGCTTTTTGTGTGCAGAAGAAACTGGTGCTGACGTTTCACACCTCAACCCCGGCAGCGTGTAAGCACTTGTGGAAATGTGGGGTGGAGAATCAGGCCTTTTACAAGTGCGTCTCACACACACCTTCTTCTCTCTGTACGGTGGAGCCATCCAGCTTCAACACGTTTGCATGAAAAAACATTGTTCCGGGAGGAAAAAATAATCATTCTGAATTTGATTAATTTTCTTTGACAATGTCCCCTCCTCATAAGAGTCTTACAGAATGTCATACAAAAAAAGGATGTTGAATGGCAGTCAAGCCATGCCGTTTTTTTTTTCAACCTGTGCCTTCAGTAGGGACTCACCTGACATAATTAAAATGATGTTGTTTTACACTTTTGATCAATCAAAGTTGGCTGTATGAAGCTTTGCTGTATGAAACCAATCAAAGTATGATATTGTCAGCTTGCTGGCCTTCTGAGGATGATTTTTTTATGTAACTAGTTATTCTGAAGGCCCTGGACTTACTGGATTGATATTGTGTCAGAGAAATCTCTAAAAGAAGACTAGGACAAGCCTAGCTGCTAAGCAGCAAAAAGAGTAACTCAGTCCAGCCAAGATTGACTTTTCTAAAACATGGATAGGGAAAAAGCTTGGACAAATGAACTCGTGGGTTCTCCAACGCTAATTCAACGCCCAAGCGCCCCTGCCTGGTTTTTATTCATTCAGCAAAGCATTGCACAGTACAAGACATAACAAAAAGAGCCAGTCGGGCGCCACCAACAGCTGGGCCAAGGTCCCAGCTCCCACTTTCCTGCGTCAACAGCTTTATCTAAGGACTGGGGCGAGATGAACTAGGACTGCACGCATGGATAGCAATGCACACTATTCTAGACAAGAAATATAAGCACATAATAATAACAACCTAATATATGATTTCCTTCACATATCGCTACACAATTAAAAAAAGGGGTGAACAAAAAATTCAAGCAAATCTCAACTTTGTTTTTTGTTTTTTTTTTGTCCTCAAACGTTGCAGCTGTGCTTCAATCTATTTTCATGTCTCGCTGGCCCACACAAGCAGCCAAACATCACTTGGTGTTCAATGTTTCACTCTATTCCCATCTGGCTGAATGGCAGACACTGTCCTTGAGTGGGGAGCAGCTGATTGCTTGGAGGCCCAAGCAAAGTGCCGGGAATTGAAAATAAGGAAGCGTGTCTCGTGTCACTCTCCGCTAGTGGAAAGCGGGGTTGCTGAGTGTGTGCTTAGTGCTCTTATTGTATATGGTGTCCAACATGTAACATCACACACATAATAATAGTCACAGGTTTTGAAAATGTATTTTCATTGTAAATATTGAACAGGTTTAACATTTACAACTGTCCATTTTCTGAACAGATAAAGATAATCAAGATCACAATACGCACACTACGTAACAAAGGATCTTCTTTGAGAGACATCCAAGAATTGGCAAAATCTGTTTGTTTGCTTTCATTAATCAGACACTTTCTTTCCTTCCAGCCTTAGATACCAACCTTTAAACCTTCCTTCCCTCCTATCTTCGTTTTACCTTCCTTCTATCATTTGTTTCTTCCTTTCTACCACACTTGAATCTTTTCATGCCATTCTTTTTTCCATCCTTCCTGTCTCTCCGTTGCCCCCCCAGTCTTTATTCCTGGAACTTTATGCTACCCTTACTATTCGTTTGCTATATTTTGCAGGCTATTTTCTCATGCCGTTTGTGTCGACTTATAGGAGTACAAGGTTCGAGAGTTCGCTGTGTTTCCAGGAACTATCCGCAAGCATGATATTGATTTATTAATGAGAGCAGCTCAAATGTCTCGAAGGAAGCGAGGCAGACATCATCTCACTCAGACAAGCGGAACATCTGATTCAATTCAGTTTGAATGCAATCGCTCCGTACAGCATTGCGTTGATTTATACTGAGCAGATGACTAATTACATACAGGTCGCTAATGTTTTTGTTGAGCGCCTGTGCAACCGATGCTAAGTGATAATGAAGGTACTTTTGTGTCTTGTTTCCTTTTTTTTTTTTTTTTTACAGGTGTGCAAAGTCAAGTCAAATAAAGACCATGTCGAGTAGCAACATTTTCTTTAAGGGCAGCAGGTTCAGATACAGGTGATATCCATTTTCTTGGTTGTACTGTACAGTATGTATACAGCTTGAATTTTTGTGGATTTTGCTGTCCTCTATCTACAGGTTCATCTCACTAATTAAGAATACCGTATCGGAGATTTTTTTTTTTTCCTCCAGTGTATTTCTACTGTTGACTTTTTATCCTTGCTTAAAAATTTGAACTCTCGCTATAGTGCTTTAAGGTGCCACAAGATGACATTAAGAGTAGTACTTGTCTAGAAAATAAGTTAAACTAATGTACCTAAACTGTTCAAGCTGTTAGGATGTTACACGTTGTGGAGAAGCTAAGTTTGGGCTGGTTTGTTAGCATGAATTATGAAGAGTATTTACTGAATGTGTATGTTTTTGATTCAAAAATATACAAAATAATTAAAATAATTTAGTTTTTGGTACATTTCTTGTTAAAACTGTTACCCGTTTTTGATAAGTGGGAGGCTCGGGGCTCTCCATTCACTTCAAATCATTTTAATGGCAGTTTGCAATGTCGGGGCATGATGATGTTTTTGTTTTTAATTTGGTCACAGTGGAAGAGTAGCCAAGGAGGTGATAGAAGCCAGCTCTAAAATCCAGAGGGATCCACCAGAAGTGCGCAGGTAAGGTGGGCAACTCGCACAGCTTTCTCTTCTCTTCTCGGCTCAAACCAAACACATCTATAGAGATTTGCAGGAAGATATAACCAGAATTACCTTTTAAAACTAGATTTAAACTAACCCAGAACATACACAAACCCTATCAGTTAATACATTTGTTGTATTCATTTTATTCTGAATTCCAGCACATTTTTAATAAGTCATGAATGTTGATGTTTGTCTCTTTAGGGCACAGTTTGGTCAGAGTCGAAGCTTTAGCTCACTGAGTCATAAGAACCTCATCATGAACATGGAACCACTTGTACCAGCTCTGCCCTCCAACAACGAGTACGACGAGACGGCCGCGTTAAACGGTAGGCAATACCGCATTTCCTGTTGCACGCAAACGTTGGTCCCGCAGGAAGTTCATGCTCTCTCTACCTTCCTATACACGAATCCCTTACATACAACGGTAATTGAGCAGATGATGCTCGCATCCCTCCATCAGTCCGGTCACCTCGGAGACGGCAGTTGGCCCCTGCTAAAAATACTCTTCCCATGATCCTCCCTGAGGGTGCTGCCATGTCTGTCTATGTGGATGTCTGTGTGTGCATGTGGGCTTGTCAACATTTTTAATGTGCAGTGTGTGATGTGAGAGCCCTCTGACCAAGCATGAATTTTAATTACCGTATTTTTCAGATTAAAAGCCGCAACTCTTCTGATGATTTGAGCCCGTGGGTTATAGCCCAACGCGATTTATCTGCAAGTTTGTTTGTTTTTTAAAGCTAACCACCAGGAGACAATCCACCGGCAACAATAATGTGTGTATCTGTTCAAGGTGTCAATGTATGGAACAACAATTAAATAGACCTGAAAAAATCTGAAATAAAGGCTGTGCTGAAAATGAGTTTTGAAATACGGTACAAAAATATAAAAATAATGTATGAATTAAATAAGATCTTGCATAAAATTTTATGACACATAAAATATATATATATGTATATATATATATATATATATATATATATATATATATATATATATATATATATATATATATATATATATATGTGTAGTATGTATATGTGTATATGTGTATATATATATATGTATATATATATATATATATATATATATATATATATATATATATACACACACACACACACACACACACACACACACACAATATGCAATGCGTTTATATGTTCACTAAAATAATCAATCAATGAAACAGAAGGAGACAAAAGAAGATGCTATCAAAAATGTTTGAACTGCTAACCCTAACCCTATGTATTCTGTTAGTGTTTGTTGAAAAAGATCCCTCCATCCATCAAATTTCTATAAATATGTTGATGCTTAACATGCAGGCATTGTCTTGTTGAAAATAGGATGTTGCTGTAAGCAGGCAGTTAATTAACAAAAGTTTTAGATGCAAACCCCACACAGGAAGGCCGGAGCCAGCTGTATTTGAATGTCGGTCTCTTAACTGTGAGGCTTATGTGCTAACCATAACCAGCCTCACCAACACCATTTATCCATATAGACATTCAATTTCCATTTAAATAAATTGAAAAGTCATGAATTCATCCCGGCTTTAAAAAAATGCACGTTAAAATAAATAGGCTTGTTTTTTTTATCAGTAATTTTCTTACACAATGTGGTATTTGTGTTGGATGTGTGCCTTGAAAGGGGTGTGTTCTTGCAATTGTGTTTTGTTTGTGTTTGTGTGTATGATACCTTGTCTCCTTCAAAACATAGCAGAAAATGCTGAAAGAACTCTCATCCTGCCCACACGAGGGAATTACAGTACCTTTATTTTTTACTTTTGCTTTTTGCTGGTAAGTCAGAGTTTGGCTAACAAAAAGTTCCATTTCCAACAAGGCAATAAAGAGGTGTGTAATATTCACTGTCATTGTTAAATCATCCAGGATTTTGACAAAAAATGTCACAGTCATCATGAATATACTGTGTAATTGTTTGAAATTGTAGCAGAAACGTACAACATCTAAGCATGCACGCACGCAAACACACAACATGACCTCGGAGAAGCATCTTGATTGATACGCCTCATCAAACGTCTTCACAAGGTGTTTTCATGTAATGTTTTCCACATGATTTTTCATTTGCATGTCATCATCAATCCCCATCCTTATTCTCTTTTCTTTCTAATGCCGCCATCTATTATCTGATGAACACATAAATCTCAGGTATGATGAGCAGAGAGTAAGACGATAGCTAGCTAGAGTTGATGCCGCATGGATGTGATGGATCTTCAAAGGTAATTAATTCTTGTTGGTTTCCATCACAACGTCACCTTGGAAGCATCAACAAGCGAGTGCAAGGACACTGGGATAAAGTGTCCTCGCCGTCTAGAATCACCGTCTATATTCAGAGCTCTAATCTCCGACATTAGAAAAGAAACAGGAAGCTGACCCGGCCTCAGTGCCGACCTTGCTGTGTTTGCACTGCCTGGCCCAACACATTGTGACACTAGGCTTTCACATGGATGTTCTTATGGGGATTGGACTACACTACTGTCGTGCCCTGTTTTGTCAAGGAAACCACTGGACCTTATGACAGATAGAGTACATACAGTAATAGTCATTTTTTTGTCCTTATTGTTAAAATGTCCACTAATGTAGTACTAGTGCCCCCCGCCCCCCTCCAATTTATGCAAATCATACCTTTGTCCTGGCTTCAGTTTTTATGGTTGTGGTTCAGTATGTTCAAGTATGTTCCCTGCTTCCACACCTTTTGACTTTCAGCACTGGTTTTACGGTGTTAAATAGGCCAGCTCAAACAACCAGGCTCAGGTTGGCATCCACAGTGGGACTTGCGCTTGCAGCTTAAATCCTTAGAGACTGACTGACTGACTTCCGGGCGGTGATACGCCGTAAGGGCCTAGCAAATGTTGGGAAAGACCTTCATGTGGACCGACTTGAAGAGAGGAAAAGGAAAATGATCGCCACCCCATCCGGGGTCAGGCCTGCCTCTGTAATCACAGTTAGATTAGTTGCCCCTCTCCCACCAGGACCCCCTCGGTTATATTTAGAACATGAAGCTTTGCTTGATCTGCCTCTAATGCCCCTGCAGTCTTTGTTAAGATGGTTGACATTCATATGAGGGGCAGCCATGTCTGTGGATCACAGAGAGAGAGAGTCCGTATCTGGCCAGTGTCGCCCACTGTCTCTCAAGTGTGTACATAGAGGCATGCGAGTGTGTTCAGATGCCAGACGCTGTCCATTCAGTCAATGTAGGGCCGTCACGGTGGACAGTTGGGTCTGAACTTTGTCATCAGACTCAATAATGGAGGTTCTTGAGCACAGAAACGGTACAGATGTGGGTCAAGTCAGTTTGGAGTTAGAAGGTCCTGAGCAACCCAACCGTGATAGCTCTCTTCACATGGCCGCAGAGGAGGAAGAGACCAAGGAAATGCAGGAGGGAGCGGCCGGGCCCTTGGAAGTCTTTTATCCAACTGAGGCCTCTGAGGACCTGCCGTCATCATCCTCGGTGGTTGTAGCGCAGGCCTTGAGGTGCCAAGTGAAGATCACCACCCAGCGCAGCCTCCATCTACGCATCGCCAACCACACCGCGCGGGATGTGTTTGTGCGGCTGGTGGGTCACGGGGGACAGGTCGCTGGGATCACTGCTGGAATGCAGAGGAACACCCTGGAGCCAAGTAAGATAAGCCGATCGATGGAGCAACAAAATGTTGTAGACTGTCTATGTCAAGCTGGTCGACATCTTTTATTTAAGGACATTATTAACAGGTATACCAATGTACACACTGTTCATGTCTTTTTTGTTAATTTTGTTCATTAAACAGAAGACATGTGCCAAAAGAATGGATTCACTAAAGAATCAAGGTTCTCATTTGCTACAATTCAATATCAATTTAAAATGTTCCCAGCTCATCCATCCTTCCATCTGTCCAGCCGCTTACCCTCACAAGTGTCGCAGGCTTGCAGGTGCCTATGCCAGCTGACTTTGGGCAGTAGGCGGAGGATACTCTGAACAGGTTGCGAGCCAATTGCAGGACACACAGAGACAAACAAGCATTCACCCACCCAATCACACCTAAGGGAAATTTAGTATGTCCAATACACCTACAGTGCATGTCTTTGGAGTGTGGTAGGAAGCCGGAGTGCCCGGAGAGAACCCACACAGGCTCGGGGAGAACATGCAAACTCCACTCAGGAAGGCCGGAGCCAGGTGGATTTGAATTTGGGTCCTTGAACTGTGAAGCTGATGTGCTAACCACTGCTCCACGAGCCGCCTTCCCCAAATTTTAAATACATTTTATAAATTATAAAGATAAACAAACCAAATCTATCTATCTTTCGGCTTCTGTGTAACTACGTTTAACACATATTGCCAAATAAGGGGCAACATACATATCACATGCTAACGGTGTGTTGCCAAGACCAACTTCAAAACAAACACACCAAATAATTCATGGGTGCCACTGCTATGGCCGTCGTTGGCTTTTATCTTTAAGTTCATCTTCGTAATGGTGGTTGCCACCATGTAGCGTTACTCCTCACTACTCACGTCTCCATCGTCAACACTAAATAAATAAATAAATAAATAAATAAATAAACATCTCTGAGGATGCTAAGGAGCCATTGGTCATCTAGGCAGTCAATGTATGATACAAAACAACTCTCCAGCATTAGCGCTAGTTGCTACATAACTACATGTTGCCTTCAAATGCAGTTGGACATTTCAAACTCAGATAGAAAAGGTCCATCTATTAAACATTAAACATTAATGTGCAAATATATAAACATTGTGGGCTTTCTATCAATCTATAAAAGCTGAAATATAT
Source organism: Hippichthys cyanospilos (assembly GCF_059441005.1). Lineage (NCBI taxonomy): Eukaryota > Metazoa > Chordata > Actinopteri > Syngnathiformes > Syngnathidae > Hippichthys > Hippichthys cyanospilos. Next base: position 23,431,207 of record NC_142369.1, on the reverse strand, counting down.
TGAAAAGAATGATAGGGGTGAAATTACTTTGAAATTTTACGTCATCACATTAAATGTCCCCTCAAGTCACTTATTATAGTTCATCGAATAACAGGCTTCCATCTTCCAGTCTGGTAGCTACAGTATGTCATTAAATCAAACTATAGAATAGAGTAGCAGTTGTGCTCCAAAAGTTTTTTTGTTTGTTTGTTACTTTGTTTTTTGTGCAAAAAGGTCATTTCCTTATGATTCAAACTTTAACAGATGATAAGAAAATCATGACACTTTGTCTCCAATTGTCATTCTCTCTTGCAAAGCAGATTGGAGTAGATCATGACGATTCTTTGCTCATCTATAGATTGGAGCAGAAATCATTGTCAAGCAAATTATTTTTAATCGAAAACTGTTTTGGATTGAAAATCGAATCGAAGATTCCCGCCCCTATTATTGAATACATACAACAATGCGATGTTGTACATTATGTTACATTAAAACATTAAAAAAGTCCAAAGAAGCCTGTCCACCCCCAGTACATAAAATAAATAAATAAATAAATAAATAAATAAATAATTTCCATGTAGTGGCTACAGAACTTACAAGTACTTTTTAATTTTTGGCACTCTTTTTTTTGTACCTGCAACTTGTGCTGCTTGTCAATGAATCTTGCATATGGCATCATTTGGAATTATGCTATGCTTATGTCAGAACAATGACAGACTATTGACTATTATGTTAATGTCAACTCTGCTTATCTCAGCAGGGCACTGAATTTATTTTTAAAAAATGATATTGTGTACATTCCCAGCATGTCAAAAGCCACAATAGTAAAACTATATATATATATATATATATATATATATATATATATATATATATATATATATATATATATATATATATATATATATATATATATATATATATATATATATATATATATTTAGGTTTAGGGTTAGGGTTATATGTTTTTTATATTTCAATAAAGGTTTGACTCTCAGATCTTTACCGTCCACAAACTATTTTTAGAGAATGTTAAATGACAGCAGTTGAAACCGGCTTCATGAGCAACTTCAGAAGCATTTCATTCTGCAGCCATGGAAGTGACATTAGTTATTTTGCATGTCATTTATTGTCCACGGTCCATTTATATGGTTGTATTTTACATTCCTCGTATTGAATTGCCTTATATTGTGCTGGCGTACCTAACTACTTACTGCACCGCACTGCACGCTTCCTGTGTAGCTGAAAGTGTCTGGTTTGCTATGACAACCAGTTGGTGGAAAGTGTAAACGCAGTCTATCATTCACACGCTTTCTGTTGGCATGCGCTTCGTACAGTATGTCATGGGTCTGTGAATGAGTGCAATTCAGAATGCGCAAGGTGTGTGTAAGTAGCTAACAATGCTATTTGATGCAATTTGCATGCATGAAAGTGACTCCTGTAGCTATTATTAATAATAGACTACTACAGGCTAAAATTTGAAGAAGACAATATTAGCTTGTCTCTAGAGTCATAACTCAAGTGGTGCCAATGAGTCATTCATGTGAGCGGAGGCCTCAAAACGTGCTGCTGTCTCTGAGTTTGTCAGTCATCAGTGGAGAGGAAAATGGACAAAGTTGCCTTCAAAAGTAATGTCTGTTTATAATTAGACAGCTCGATAACATTGCTAAGTTTCAGTTTACATATATCTTCCTCAACCTGAGAGCCATATATGTCGGCAATACATGAGGTTCACGGATTCCTTTCTGGAATGAAGGTGGATGGATTGTCTTTACAATTGCATTGCAATCACTCACTGGTGTCAATTGCATTCCTAAAATTAAATCTCTAAATCCTCCCAAGGAAACGTTTAGACTTTGCTTGTCTTCTTTCACTTCTTGTAGTCATTACACCTGAGTGTCCTTATTCCAAGCCTCAAGCCTTCCCCCACATCTTTTTAAGTCATGTCAATTATTTTTCCCAGGAGGAATGATAAATTGAAGCGATAATCAAGGCGATCTACTGTTTATTGAATCATAAATGTTGAGGCTAAAAGTTTAGACTTACATAAGACTTAAAACTTATATGACACGTAGAAATGTGTTCATCTGCGGATATAAGCTAACATGCAAACATTCCAGTTAGCAGTGGAAAAGTTATAATCTATTGCTGTTTTTGGGGGCCACAGTCATAGCAGGGACGGCCATACTTCCCTTCCTTCAGCTCGGAAACATTGAAATTGTCCCTCCAGTGAGTCCTAAGACCCAGAGGTCTCCTGGACATAGATGTGACAGAGGTGGGCACTTTGTGAGCCGGAAGTTGGGGGAGGTGACGGAAACTGGCAGGGTGGCGGAATTTGCAGAGGGACCTGCCGTCGTCTGATGGACCGCGGACCGACGATTACAATTTTTAGCGCGAAAAAAATGTCGGACTGACATTAGGAGGACGGGGCACTGACGCCTGACGAATGTCGGACCAGCAACCATCATCCCTATACCTGAAGGTCATGGTTTGGTAGAAAACATAGTAAAAAACAGCTTTATCTGTTGTGCAGAAACACATTTAATGGTATTTGAAATGAAATAACAGCTACAATCTGTTATTTTTAGAACAGTGTGATATCACTTAGTTGCTGCACAGTTGTGTGTATTGTGCATGTTCGTTCCAACTTTTTTTTTTTGTCTCAATTACTTTTAAACCTTGTAACAGGTCATTCAATTAGACCGCGCTTGTTTTAAATCCCACAAAAATGATCAGTAAACATTGCAGCTGATTGACGCTGCGGTTCGTAAATGAACATTAACATTTGAGTGAACTATGAAGCCCATTTGAACTCTGTTGCTTAACTAAAGCAGCAACCTACTAAAGCACATTTATTCAAGTGTGGAGATTTACTTCCACATTCCTTCTATGTACTGTACAGCATTGAAGAAGCTCTTATGTGAATGATGATTCACCCCCCAGACTGTATCATGTGGTCGCTCCACAATGCTGTATGCCACGTGACATATTTGGCTCAGTCGACCTCACTTGTTGCCTTTTGAATGCGCTGTTTCCTTTTTGTTGTTGGCATGTTCAAATAAAGGCACCCCTCTTTATTCTAAGTGAAAATGGGGCATTATTCCTTGTGTGTGCATGTATAAATATATCCAGCTGTCTTGGATACATCAAATTGGGGGGCGGATGTCAGCCCACTAATGTCCTGTGTCGTTTGACTCGGCTTGTCAACACCTTGCTAATCCATAGTTTATCTCTGGTTTCACAGACTCACGCACACATGCTGAAATACACATGCCCGCTTTTAGCTCAGAGGTCAAAATAAGATAGAAAGTACAGTCACCGTGACATTTTAGGGACTGTGTACTCAAGTGTGGACAGAGTGTGTATTTGCAAACTATGGTAACATTTTTGGTGCGATGCGATCAGACGTGGCGCACCCCCATTTTACAAGCGCGTGAGCGCCGTCATGTGGCTCAAATGCAGTATTTTTTAGTGACGTGGAAAAAAAGAAAAGATGCATTCAGATATTTGTTTTAAAATATGTATATTTGACTTATTCGGCACTAAAAGGTGTCACTAATGGTGTGGTGGAAGACTGGTCTGTCTTTCGTACAGGCATGGGCCCTGCCATTCAGTGACTGGCAATACAGGAGTTAGCAGGCTTACTGAATGAATACCCTAATAGCAGAATCATGGCAAACGCCCCCCCCCCCCCCCCCCCAAAAAAAAAAAAAAAATCATGGTGGGAAGCAAATGCGTCAATTTCCCATACTCATGTATTACGCTAAATACATTATGAAAACAGTATTATAAAATAAAACTTTTCTTCCATAATGCATCATCACCATCTTAAATTCCAGAAGTCAGTGTCATGTTGACTTCAACCCTTTTTAGTTCTCGGTTTAGTTCAGGTAGTTTGTTCTTTCATTGACAAAATCCCTAACATATACTGTATCCTCTGGATATTCCTGAGCCATTTAGATTCAAAATTTGGATTAAAAATTGATGGCTCCTTTAAAAAGTGATGATATCGGTCTTGAAAACAGAACATGACAAAAACTACCTGGTGAAAGCATTTGACACTGTTTTACTCTTCGGGAAAGATATTCCTTTTGCTGCTAATATATTTAGAAATGTGTTTTGAAGCATGCTTAATTTACAAAGCTTTCAATTTTACTTGAATGACAACTAACATGCAATCTGTCTACACACTTTTGGCAAATAGTTCAAATGTCCTGGGCAACTGTGATATGATTTTTCAGTGGACAGTCGGTTTTGTGGCCTAATTTGCTTTTCCTCAAACATTATATTGATCAGAATGCCATCTAAAAACTTCTGGTGGCATATTGAGTACACGTTAAGAAAAGTTTTGACTTGACTTCTGCTTAAAAAACAAAAAACCTAACAAACATTTACTTTTTGTAATTGTTACAAAGAAAAGAATAATCTGATTATTTTTAACTTTTTGGCCAATATTTTCATGCAGGTCATTTTTGAAAAAAAAAAAAAATCAAAATACACAACAGACTAATAAAAAACATGCAGGGGCCTGTAAGTGGCTCATGGGCCGCATTTGAGATACGCCTGTTGTATACAGTTGATAAAAATGGGTCACTAGACTAAAAGCAAATAAAAGATGATCATCTATGAAAGTATTCTCATGAATTGAACGTCAAAGCCACACTGTACTGCATTCATGTCACCCCATAGGCTCGGTCGCTGCAAAGGACTCGGCCGCATTGGCTCCAGATGTACCTTCAGCTGTTCCTGCAGACCATCAACAAAACTTGGATGGAGCAAATTGTGCATCAGACGTGCCCCCTCCTCGCCTTGTCATGGAAACTTCAAGTAGACGACCTCAGACGCCCAAAGTGGGAAGTGAAATAAATGAGGACGACCGGGCTGACGGAGAACGGACCATTTCAGAGCTTGCCTACAGGTTAGCCCGACCGTATAAGCGTTTGCGGATTATTTCTTTAGGACCAGCAGGTGGAGCTGATTACAGCTAACTTGGCGTGCTGGATGACTGACTCGGCGAGCGTACCTCCCGTCACCAAATTGTCTAGTGTGCAGGGGCTATGCAAGGAAAAATGCCCTCAGCTCACCATAATGTCCAGCGCAGCGGAACCCGATTTGACTTGCGTAGGCAAAAAAATTGAAGTGTGTCAGTTTTTATGCCAAGCTTGTGCACATGCACCTGACGACCAAAGGCCAGGAGTCACAGACAATATTTTCACCAAAACATCACAAGTGCTTTCAAGTAGCATAAACTCAAGCAATCTTTTACTGCACCACTTTGAAACAGGCCCGTGTGTGTCATTCCGTCAAAGCAGAGCAGAACTGAGTTTTCTTGAACCAGATTTTAGCCGTTTTTTTAACCACTGTAGTTTGAAAGTGTGATCTGTCAGCGGAAATCAAAGTGTTCATCCATTTTGTATAGCCGCTTATCCTACATGTGGTAAATTTCTTTAAAACCACACTCATTCCCGGATGTAATTTGCAGTACTTCTAAACATGTAATTTTATTTCTAAAAAATGGATATGGTGGAAACTGAGCCATGGTTAACCGAATCAATAAGGGGCTGGCTAATTCATAGTTTTGGTCACTTGGATCAATGGCCGAATGGACGGGCGGGCGGAAGGGTACACAGATGTGAAACGGACTGTACGCTCCTCTTTCCTGTAGAAGATGTCTAACGTCAGGCGCACTGAGAGTTTAGGTCTGCATCAAAGCACTTGGTTATGCGACATGGTCTATTCTTGTCCAGGACTGTTCATTTACTCAATGCGTTTCCGTGTGTCCCCGCTTAGCCCTTGCGCCAGCATGCTTCCCACCCCGGTGGACGATAGCCAAGGAGGCGTGGACCTGCTCTTTTCTTCTCCCATTCAGAGTCCCGCCAGGCTTCTAAGGGAGCTCCACGCCGACCCCGAGATCCAGCTCCAGCTGGAAGCAGAAAGGGAGCGCGACCGGGCCTTCGAGCGCACCCGGTCGGCAGCGAGAGGGGGCCACGTCAACGTCCTGAGCCTGTTGTCAAACAACGCCCGGCTAAACGCTTGCGTGCTGAGCGTGGCTCGACTGGTCGCCGCGTTCACCGGCGTCCTGCTGGTCACCGTGCCCACGCTGCTGATGTTGCTGGAGTCCGATCTGGACGTTTCTTTCCTGCATGAGATTCGCCAGACGCCAGAGTTTGAGCAGTTCCACTACGAGTACTACTGCCCTCTTCGCCGCTGGATTGTGTGCAAGTTCAGCATGGCCATGGAGAATCTGTGGTCCGACTGAACGTGGGATGAGAAAGCTCGGGGACTATGTGGCAAATAGAGCGAAGGCATCACTTCAGGGAAAAAAAACAGATGCCCAGAAGAATGTCTTTCTTAAAAGGATTCTCAGGCATGACGGGGAAAAAACAAAAAAAAGCAACAACACTCATTTGTGGTTACGAATTTGTAGGGCTGCACAATTAATTGAATTTCAATCGCGATCGCGATTAATTAAGACAAACCTCAGCGATATTAACATTTATAAAACCGGCTGCCTGTACATGTCAAATAAAGCACTTGGTTAAGACTTCATTAAGTAGCAAGCGAGCAAATCCCGCAGCAGCGGCGAGAAGGGCAGCAGCAAGGCCCGCTTTACAGTATGTTTGATGCGCCCGCTGTCCGAGCGGCTCCACATGTCAAATTATGACATTTTGGCAACAGCGCGGTGTTAGCGTGGCCAGATCTTCCGCAACGCATACCTTCTGGAATTTCTTTACCGCGCCGAAATCATGGCTAACGAGCTATTGCGTATGGAAGTTCGCCGGTACACACACCTGATTCGGCTAAAAAAAGACAACTGGGACCTAAATACCGTGAACAACTCCTGGTGAACACGCACACTGGGGAGAGACCCCCCCCCAAAAAAACAAAAAAACAAAAAAACAAAAAAAGCTTGGAAGACACTGAAATTGGCTTGCCAGTGCGTCGTGTGTTTTCATCTTTCAATTCCACCTTGAAAGCCTTTAGATTGCAATTTTTCCCACATGTTTGCATGACAGAAGCCTCCACTTTTTAATCACCCCAATATATTATTTGTCAGTGTGAAATGGCATTGAGTTTCTTACCCGATTCCTAATAAAGACCGTGCTCGCTGTCAATTGAGACCCATTTTGAAAAATAAAAAGAAATCCACAAAAATTTGAATATATTCGGTTTGAAATGACTGAAAATGACATTTTGACAATTTGCTTGGTTCTTGGTAGGCTTCATTTTTTTCATTGGTTTGCACTCAGCAAGTGCTAGCTGTGTTGCCCTCTGTGCCAAGATTTTGTCATGCCCTGAGTGAATTTATCTTAATTTTTTTCTACTGTATTATATATTTTAGTTTATTATTAATATTTGTAATTATCAAGCCTTGAAGCCTTGTTTATGTACTGCTTGTTTTAAAAAGAGGGGCAATAAATAAGTTTGACCAAACATGATGAATAATCATGATTAATAATTGTGATTTCAACATTGACCAAAATAATCATGATTATTATTTTGGACATAGTTGTGCAGCCCTACAAATTAGGTAAAGCGTGTGCACAAATGACTATTTTGTGGTCACAAATACGGTAAAATGTCCACATAAAATGTTAATATGTAACTATACGTATTATAACTTGGATATCTCTAAAAGAAAATTATCCCATAAGTCTATACTTTCTTGGGCCCACAACATAGTATGTGAAAAAATAATTGTGACCACAGATTAAGTGGAACATGCACAAAATGTTCATTAGTGCTCAAAAATTAGGTGTAAGGTGCACACCAAGTACTGACTTGGGATCATGCATTCAGCAAAACAGAAGTATGAAATACTGATGGGAATGTAATAGTCCTATGAAAATGTTTGTTGTCAGGTAAGCAAACGGAGCACAACTTGATTAGAAACTTCAACTGTACTTGGTTACATTACTTAACGTATTACAGTACTTGGATTCCATAATAAAGTGTTACTTTTTTACTGTATGCATACTGTATGTATACATTTGAAAGTTTCCCTCTTAAACCTACTGCTACCTTGCAGTCTCAATATAAGGTGCGCTCTAGTTGCTTGCCCAAAAGTCCAGGAATTACTTCATATTCAGATCAGGAATTTGTGAATTTGTGGATTCAAATTCTGGTCACACAAATTTAGATTTTGCTACCACAGATTAGCCGTTTGTACTTCTACATAGAAATGAGTCTTTTCCACGTTATACCTCATTTGTGGCCCCAAATCCCCATTTTGTGTGCACGTTCTACATGAGGTAAATTCTTCCCCTACCCCGTCATGTCCGGGTCTCCGTAGTCTTAATTTGTTATTCAATCTTGTACCCAGTCTTAATTACTGTTGCGTCTTGAGTCTTGACCAGAAGAACATCATAAGATGCGATCGCATGTTGAGACGTTTGTGGCCAAGGAAAGAGGACTAAAAGTGCCGGCAAAAGGCAGAGGAGAGGCACAAAAAGGAAAACAAATCAAGATGCTGACAAGCTGATGCAAAGACTTTTGTCTTGACGTTGGTTGTTGTTTTATAAATCTAGTTCAGAGTGCCCCAATTGGTCCCCTAGCATGTCAGTCATTAGAGAGTGGGCGGGATTTACGCCAAAACTTACCACACTCTCGGAAGACAGTAAAGTAAAACAAACAAAAAAGACATATTGGTACACAAGTTGTTTTTAAGCTTTTCTACCTTTCTACGTGATGCGGATATTTCAGGAATTTTTCAGTCAGAGGATCTGCTTTGATCTTATTTTGAAAAAAAAAAAAGTAAAAGTTTACAAAAGAAGAAAATAAAACAAGCAAATTTACCCAAGTTTATGGGAGCTGGAGACGTATTTTTTCACGACTCCTAGAGCACAAATCGACGTCAGAACGCATGATGTCATTTCGGTTACATAAGGGGATATTTTGTTTGTGCTGATACAACATGTCATGTCTTCACGTTACATGTATGGAGTGTTGGGATGCCGGAGAAAAGTGCAGAAGAGCAGAATGGTGTGTTTTTCCTGCCGGAACCGTTGGCAATAGAAGGGAAGAGATGGGCGGGGTTTAGTTTAAATGTGTGTCACGTTGGTGTCGTACGTTTCCTGTGCTGTGTATCGTATTGGGCGTTTATGGCTGTAGCTCTCTTCCGCAACACTGTGTCATAACCTACTGAGCGTCTCGTCATCCAAAGTGTTCGTTCTCAATCTTTCTCCGAGTAAAGTCGAAACCATAAACACGCGTGGCTCATGGTAGCTTTGATTTGGACTATCCAATCAGTTATTGTGATCAACTTCTCAGGAAATGGCATCAGCAGCTCCTGTCCTAATCAGTAACATGTGCTCTTCATGAAAAAGATCGCATCTGCAAGACACGCTTTATACCAAGCTGGAGCATAGTTCCCTCCTCCCTCCCTGTTCTCCGCTTATCTGTCTCGCCATGCTACAAAACATTTTTTTTAAGTGAGTGAGTTAAGCCGCTTTCATTGTCCAAGAAGTAGGCAGGCTGTGTTCACTCCCACAACGGTGCAAACGTCCCTTTCTGAAGGCGTGCTGCAAAATTGTACAAGTCGGGAAATTCCACCCATATGCACGGTTTGACTGCACTTTGCACGAGACTTGCACTGGGAAGGAAACTAGGGCCTATATTGTCATGGAAGAAACATTCTATTTTGTGCTACAAAATAGAAAACCAGCATAAAATAACTGTAGATATAGTTTAAATGAAAGAAATAGATCATGCTGAAAAAAAATAAAAAGTAAAAAAAAACCTTGCTAAACCATAGGAACCAAGAAAACCAAAAATAATGTTGTGGCATTTTGGGAGATGTAAGAAATGGATCATGTTAACAAACCTATTAAACCATATGCACAATTTTGGTTCGTACGGTTTAACAAGTTTTCCTGAATGATCACAACTTTCTTCGTAATTCTACAATGTTTTTATCTCCATTTCCTTTCACATTCAGAGCCACCTTTTCCAAACGATGTCAGTAAAGTATGTATTACTCTGCTTGAGCACAATACTTTAAGCTAGTCAAATAATCACTAGTGTAGGTGAGGTACAGATGACTTAGTGTGAGTGTGCTCAGGTATACACTCTTTCTCCATACATTGTGCAATACAGTACTGTGCAAAAAAGTCTATAATTAGCATTACGTGACAAGAATGCCAATCAGTCGATAGTAAACTTATTAAACTGCGAGTGGACAAGTTTGTGTCTTGTTTGGTTGTAGACTACTTTCTGGTTAACAAATGACAAAGAACAGACAGTCTGTGGAGGAGATGGACACTACGCTTGATGCCTAGATGTGTATTCTTATCCATGTACTCAACAGAAATGTTTTGCCCATGGAAATGCCCAACGAATCGTTCGAAGAAAAACAAATGTAAATGATAAGAAAAATTTTAGGAAGTCAACTTGGATTTTTGGATAAAAATGAACAATAAAATTACAAAAGACAAAATGTAATTCAATGATGCTTGTGGGTAAAATGTAGCAAAATGGAAGTTTCAAAACAAAGGGAAAATCCATTAGATGATAAAACAAAAATCTTGTTTTTAGGGGAAAAGTTATCCATAGGTCATGTTTTGCGAAAATACTATGGTGAAATTAAACTAATTAAACAAAATTCCTGATATCTAAATACAGTAGTTTAAACCTTGAATTCACCAAAAACATGTTACCATAACAATTTGTTTTCCTATGAAACAGAAACCATGAATTAATCAATTATCCATCCTGTATGGAATTCCTCGGGCCACAATCCAGATATTCGTCGTAATGCTAATGTACTTTTGCACAATGCTGTATATAATATGACGTGTATTCATTTTTAGCAAGACTGTAGCTGATCCACTCGAACTGTCATTCTTGTAAAGACATTCAGTTGATTTAAACAAGCACTCCTTTAACAGTCAGTACAAATGTTTCCTGCCTCCTACAAATATGCATAACTACGCGTGTGGGTCCAACCCTGCGTGCTTTATGCATACATAGAAAATATGCAGTGATAAAAGCATTTATTTTTCCTACTGAAGCAAGCAACAGAAGGGCCAAATTACTATGACATCATCATTATTGTCATGATATTTACCACTGACGTTACCATTTTCGAATTTCAAGATAATTCACTAATGGTGTCATCGATGTACAGCTCTTCATTTCTGTGCTAAACTGCGTATCACTTATTAGGAGCCTGAAAACCTGCATGTCCTCCTTTTGTAAATACGATGTTACTCAATGTGGAAAACTGAAAAGAAGATGAAATATGTCGCTTCTCTTTGTCTTGTTTTCTAGGCTTGGCTGTCTTGACCATCTTTAGAATGCAGGAGATTTGATCTGTTTTGACGAGAAAAGCAAAGAAAACAATTAGCATGAACTGAGACCCAAAATTAGCTCATTTAAGAATTATGTTTCAAATTTCACCTTAAACTATACAAAAACCTTCATAAAATTCTTACACTTTTGCCAGACTGAATGCCAAAGTTAACGGGCTAACGATGACGCATGCCAGCTTATTCCCTAAAATGACTTTCCCCACACGCTTGAAACAAACATGAAGAATTAGCCAAGTGAGATTAGCTTTGAGAATAATAGACAATTAAACATGGTGTAGCATTTCGCAAAGGCAAAGCTAACAATGCATGCGGGAAGGCACGATGTTTCTGCTCGTTATCATCAATCGCTTGTCTTTTTTAGATTAAGCTTTGAGAAATGTCTCAAAGAAGCATGGCGTAGCATTAACTTAGCTTGTAGCTTAGCATTTACGCTAACAAGGGGATTATCGCCTTTTTTGTTGCTCTTATTTTGAGTTGTATCAATTTAGAGTAGTAGGGCGACAGAGTTTTGATTTTTGTTGTGTTTTACGTGCAATCGACAAAATATGGCAAGTGAAATTCTTGATGTCATTATCCAAGGACAAGTATTTTAGATGATCATTATTAGGATCAAAATTTACAGCATTACGTTGAAGTACGATTATATATAATTAGGAGTGAAATATATTCTATTTGAACTCAGGTCTTTGTCATTATGGGCGGTGTTATGTTGGAAGGAAGCATTTAGGAATTGTGTGCGCATATACAGTAGCAGATTACTGAAGCGGGAGATTTTATTTTGAAAGGTAAATCCACCACTTCCCCCCCACAGCCCTCCTCTGGGACAACCAAGCCTTATGAACTTTGTGAAGTGAAACATTTGAATGTTTGTATGTCATTCTAAAAAAAAACTATGTTGATTTCTGTATATTGATACTGCCACAATAAAGCTCCCTAATGTAACATAGCCTATACAGTATGCTGTATCTTTATAGCACCAGAAGTTATTTTCAGACAGCACGTTTCTAAAATTGCACTAGCTTTCGTTGGAAAGTCACGAGACTTCAGCACAGCCAGGCTCAAACTCAATAAATCTGGTTGTTCTTTGCCTATGTTTTTTTTTTTTTGTTTGATTTTGCAAATCTTCATGTTGAACTGTGGCTAAATTGTTTAGTGGTCCATTTTTCACAAGCTCAAATGATGTATTTTTGATCAGGAATGCTTGCATTTCCAATTTGTTTAGGAGAAATTAGTAAATAACTAATGACTTCCAAAACGCCCCCTATAAATAGGAAATATGCTAATGCCCTCTCTATTTTCCTATTTGTGGGAGGGAACAGGACCAAATTGGTTCATTCAAAATCATTGTACATACATCGTTAATAATGAAAAAAAAACAGGGTTCAATCAGACACCGGTTCAACTCATTCATTTAAAATATCACAGGGGTTAGCCACTACATGGCATGTGTGAAATCCCACTCGTGAGAATAAATCATGGGTATAACCATTTTGAACTTATAGTGTGTGATGTGCAGACATACGGCAAAATCAACACAATCAAGACCGATTTCATTCATGCATAAGCTTGCATTGTCACAATTATTTAAATAATCCACATACACAATTCGAAAACATGCCATTTGTGTATATATATATATATATATATATATATATATATTTGCCCTGAAATCTGAATCTTAAAAAAAACTAGGAGACAATAAACGTATTTAAAAAATACTAAATAAGTCTGGAGTATCACCTAAAATGACATTTTCATTTGTCCCACATCCTATAAGGAACCAATAGAATCTCAAACAAAACAGTTCAAATGGAATATAATTTCATTTTTTTCAACCCTAACCCAAAACATTGGGAACAGTGGATACAAGGTGTGCCAAGCCAGAATGAATATGATGGCAGCTGAGATTTTGACAGTTGGGATTTTCAATCGATATTGTGAGACGGTAACTGTGTAGTAGAAATTTAAATTAAAAGTCAATTCCACTAGACCATATTGTTTGAAAAAATAATAAAATAAAAATGACACTACCCCGAGCTCCCCACTTTTAATATTGTTTGTTTTTTGTCAATAGCTTGTTCTACATTGGATCTATGTGCATTAAAGTCAATAATTTGAATTTTAGAAACGTTGCCTTCATATTCAATTACTTTGACAGGTGATTTTGACAGGAAATGTCAGGAAATAAGCTATTTGCTTCACCTTGTTTAATAAAGCAATGGAGAAAGGCCCAAATTCAAATTGACATTGCCCCCCAAAAATCCCAATGGAACAAAAATAGTTATGCTTCTGCTAAGTCATCATCATATCACATGGGCGTAGAAGCCTGAGACGGCTCGCTGCTTTTTGTGGTTGCTCTCAGCAACACAGCGCCTTGTGTTTGTCCTGCTAATTAATTTTGCACCCTGTACCACAGATCCATGGCATTGGAGTCACGAGTTTTTCGTCCTGGAGAAAAGGAAAGTTGCTCTAATCGACATGTACTGTATGTAGAAAAAAAATTGAATGGGTTTCGCCATTTCAAAAATCATGCAAAATAAGTATTTTATGACTTATAATAATTACAAGGTGCTGAAATTTTATTTTTGCGCGAATAACAAAACTCAAAAATGGATAGTAACAACAAAAATACACCACACAAGGGCATCTAAAGCCAGGGTGGTCCATTTTTCACCAACAAGCTCAAATTATGTTTTTTAATCAGGACTATATTAGCTTGCATTTTTCATTCTGTCCATTCCTTTGAAGAAATCAATAATGAACAACTTCCAAAATTCCCCCTGGAAATGAACAAAATGGCAGTGCTGTATTTGCTCATTCAAAACCATTGTGCATACATCACTAATAATGGCAAACACTGGGAATCAATCATCCCCAAAATTGATTATGGACCTCTCTGCAACAGCCCAAATGAATCTAACTCATTTAAAATAAAATATCACAACGATTAGCCACTCCACGGCAAATTAAGGAAAACATGTGAACAGGATGTACAATTCTATCTTTTTTTGGCCACCATTTCTTTGACAGGCATTTGCCCCTCTCAAGGCTACGACGGGACAAAACCAAGCGCCTTTATGCACGTAGCCAGTAATATGCTTGGGCCTTGCGAGAGGTCTGTTTAAAACTTTTGTGTAGGTGATTGTTGGATGTTATGTCACAGCCACATGGCATGTTCTCATGGCGTAAGCCTGCTGGCAAACAAGCGCACCGCCCTGTATAAACAACATGTCATCAGATAATCCTCAGACCACACATACTGTAAGAGACCAGCGGGAGTTGGCTCACGACCTTTCTGGGATCATCTTAATCAGAAGAAATAATCAGATGTCAAAAATACTATACGATAAAACAGTATTTTAAGCGTGGCAGGTAAAACTCTTCATTGCTGTGGTTCCTTGGGTCCACGCTGATGTCATTCGTCGCTAGCCAAATTTCATTAGGCTCAACCCTGAGTGACCAATGCCCAATTGGCATCCGGTGCCGTAGGTCCCGTAGGCTGTCACAAACGCAGCATCCCTTTAATAGGTTTAATCATGTACATTGAATCTCAAGCCTGTATTACATTTAAATCCCATCCGCTAGGGCATTGCCCCCACATCACATTTGAGCTGGAATACTTGTTGCTAATCAGAGTTCATAGGACTCTAACATAACCTCCTCATACACCAATAAACACCTCACAAGCAGTTATAGTTATTTGATTGACAAATTAGAAAGGTCATCGCGCTGTATATAGCATGCTACAGTACTTATTTTAACAGTTGGATGTGGTAGTGCACACTGCATCTCACATGAAGTGTTTGCTTGTCCACAATGCAGAGTTTGAAGTTGCAACAATTGTAAAACTTGGTTTGGAATCATGCATGATCAGCAAGTAAACAGCAAGAGGCAGGAGACAGACAGAAACATCATAGCTAAAAATAAGCAATTTCTCCTCTTTTACCACAAGCACATTAGTGGTGACTGTGTGTATTAAAAAAAGGAAGCCAATCGCAACAAAGGATGAAGAGGAGAAACCATGATGAACCGTGTCCCTCACATTAGTTTGTTGCAGCTTTTCTTCAAATTTCTTCTTCACTGAATTTTTTCCATTGGAAGACCTCCACATGTGATGAGTGGGAGGGCTCACATAAAAAGTCAGTGCATCATCAATATTTGCCATATCAGGGTATTTTCAAAGGACACGAATGGAGACTCCACGCACTGCAGAATTCATCTAGGTTTAAAAAAAACGGCATAAAGATGGCAACAGCGTCAGCGAGAGCCTTGTCGGAACGTCGGAGGAGCTCGCTTTTCCAAAGCCGCAGTGAAGAGGATTGCGAAAAAATGAGACGAGGCAACGAGTCTTCCGCTTTAACAGATCTCAGCGGTGACAGCAGAACATTCTCAGATCAAGAAGATGGAGACGTTTGCCTCCAGAAAACCGTCAAAACCAGGTCAAAAAATCTCATATATTAAACATAACATGGTTGATATGCGGCTTGGGTCCATAATGGTCACGCCACATGAATTGTGCTTGGCAACAAATAACCACACGCAAAGATTATGCAGGGCAAAAGCAAATATATTGTTAAAAAAATGTTCCTTTTCAGTTCACAGAATGCATTGCATGGTGCAATTAAGTCATAAGGAAATTAATTATTTTCACATTTTTATGTTACACATCGACACTACATGAAGCATCCTGACTGGATCAAAATAAAACATTTGCTTGTCCCATCGAAAACAATTGATCGCCTATTTGTCTTTCTCGGTGCTTTCAAATGACAATTTCTGTCGACAGCGATTGGCAGTAAAAGTCACACAGGACACGAATAAGAGGACTTACTTAGACTTTGGGGCACAAGAACATGTTGAAAAGTTTTTTTTTTTTTTTTTTTTTTTTTGGGGGGGGGGGGGGGGGGGGGTGAACGTATGATTTGTTTTCCCCCAAAAACTTGGCATTTACTTGGCGTCACAAACAAAAACAAAAAAAAGAGAAAAGAAACTTGACATAATTTATCAAGAGGGAGGGAATGAGCCCAGAGGCTTGTGAACACGCCTCATGCACACACACGCGCAGGTAACAGTGATAGTTGTCGGTGCCTTACCTGAGCAAAAGCGCACACAGTTTTGGGATGCTCTTTGCAAACACGGCGAAGGATTAACGAGGTGTTTGTTTGGTCGTGTGCGTGTTGTTGTTGTATTTTTTTTCTTTGGATTCAGCGTGCCGCGTCCGAAGGTGATGAGCGCGGAGGAACGCGAGCGTCTGCGCGCACTTTTCGACGCCTACGACACGGACCAGTCGGGCAGCATCGAGCGCGACGAGTTCTTCACCATCTGCACGGAGCTGCAAGTCAGCCCCAGCGAGGCCGAGCGCCTTTTCAACCGTCTGGACGTGGATAAGGACGGCACCATCACGCTGCCCGAGTTCATCAGCGGCTTCCACGAGCGACACCGCATGGACGTGGAGCAGGACTCGAGACAGGAGGACGATGACGACGAGCCTTGCGCCGTCGCCTGGGAGGACTTCGCGGCCCGTCTGGGAGACCAGTGCAAGTTCATACCCAAGTCAGTGCCGCTGCCTTTTCCAAACAAATACTCACGCATTGAAGTAAGCCTCCCGTAGACGTTCATCTAATTCGACCGAGGTTAACAACAAAAATTAGATTTCACAATTAAAGCGTTTTTTTTTATGGTAATTATACGATGCAATGGGAAAGTGGGGAGTTGAGTATAGCTAATTTGTTACTGATCTTAATTTTGATACATACAGTATGTTTCCTATTGTGTGATGATTTTTGAATGGCGCTGATCATTTATTTGTCAAAATGTTTTCGTCAAAGTACGTCAGTAGAGATCAAGACATCCGTGGTCGAAATTTGGATTGACGGAGACCTTGAAGGTGTAGGGTGGGGGGACCGCGGCAGGGGCAGCTACAATATGAAGGAACCATATCGTGTCAACACATTTGGAGAAAAAAAGAGTTTCCCCATCCATGGTCTTAAATTTAAGATAATTGAATGATGTTGGGAGTTATGGCAATCATTTGTGGGGAATGTGTTGTGTGACCCTGAAAATCTCATTTGAAAAGAGGTGAAAAGGTTTTTGCTCTGTTTTGTTTTTACCCGTCAACGCTTGAATTAGCGTTTTCAATGATCAGTTTACAACATCAGCAAAACCATGGGAGGATATAGTTTTGACCCTGATCTAACACTGTTTTTGGTTAAACACACACACACACACACACACACACACATTTGTTTAATCATTGAGTTACATTACAAAAACTAATAGTGAACATACTTGACAGTAAAAATTATTTGTACTTTATTTTTTACTTTACTGTTTTTTACTTTAACTTAGAAAGTTCAGTCAATGTGTTTACTCTCCAGTTTTATTACTCCGCTGCTTTCCACAGAAAAATAAGACACGGGTTGGTTTCAATTGATTAAATATGCTTTAAAAAAACAATCAATCTAGGAAGTAAGCAATTACAGTGAGCCCTCATTTTTTGTGGTTAATTGGGACCAGATCCCCCTTACGATAAGACAGTGAAGTAGCGTTCCCCTCACCTCTTTCCTCCCCTCCCTTGGGTCTATCCAACAGGTGTGGGGTTTAATTTTTTTGATTGCGATCGGCACTTCCCCCTTGGTCTGGCAAGCGGGAGTTGGGGCGGGAGTAGATTACAACCCCTGCACTCATGGTCATGACGGGAGTCAATCACGTGTCTTGCAGGAGTGCTCATCTCCCTCCTGCATGCATGTTTGAGCGTCATGCAAGAGGTAAAATACCATAATTCCCAAAATATAAGACAATATTTTTCCAAAAAAATGAAGGTCAAACATGTGGGTGCGCTTTATAAACTTTAATTAAAACAATTGATATAGCTGAGTTAGGCAGCAGCAAGCCTGCGACCCCTGTGGGGATAAGCTGCGCTAGAAAATGGATGGATATATATATATATATATATATATATATATATATATATATATATATATATATATATATATTGCAAAAACATACATTAATAAGTGAAAGGAAGTGAATGGCAATGGAAAAAACAATCTTTAACATATAAAGTTGGAATGGTGGGAATAGGCCAAATGATGAAGAAGATACAAGTGAAAAACTAAAAATTCTGTGGGTATTGAAATTGCAGAAACATGAACTAATAGGTAAAAGGAAGTATATGGCAGTGGAAAGAACAATCTTTAACAAATAAGGTTTGAACAGTTTGAATTGCTCAAAGAATATAGAAGATACAATGTAAAAACAGAAAAAAGTGGAAATTTGTGTGGGTATTCAAATAGCAAAAACGTCAATTAATAGGTGAAAGGGAGTGTATAGCAGAAGAAAGAACAATCTTTAATATATAAAGTTGGAACAATTTGACTAGTCTAAATGTAAAAGTTACAAGGGAAAAACTGTAAATAGTGGAAATTGTGTGGGTATAGTGGGAAGGATCCATGAGGCGATATGAATGAGTTAAATGTTGTGAATCTGAAGTGGGAAAGCCCAAAACGTGAAATGTTAAACCTCCCATTGGGAATGAATGGGGAGGCCCTCCCATTGGAAATGAATTGTGAATTATTAAAAGGGTGAAAGATATGTAATTATGGGAAAATATTGGAAATGATGAATTACTGGAATGATGGGAATAATCCCTAATGTGAGATGAATGAGGTAATATTGAAAACATGAAATGTGAACATGAAAATATGAATAATTTACAAAGATGAGACTTAATTGCTATAGTTTTTACATTGTAGCCAAAAGTGTTGATGTGTCCCATACACAGTAACATAGAAAATACCAGAGTGTTACCCATAAATTGATAGTGCATACTTTGCACAAGTGTTCCCTATATTTGGGGAATTACGGTAATACTTGAGAAGGAAGACAGCACAGGACGATGTCAGCAAAGCAGGGTCATAAGGAAAGAAAAGGAGCACTGCGAAATGCTCTCACCTTCATTGAGTGGCAAGCAGAAAACGTATCCCGTGTTTGTGCGCTTTCCCATTGACCCCTCCTCCCCCACCCACTTCTCCATTTCAAGTACAGTATTTATGTTCTCAAATTACCACTGTGATCTTGTAAGCATATTCAATTGAAATTTGATCAAATATGATTTGAATATATTTGGAGGGAATGCTAAGCTATTTTAGACTGCTACACCTCTAAGGGTATAATTGCAAATCTTTATTGAAATGTTATGCAGTAAAGTGGGCAGGTCTATGTTATGAAACTCCGGGGTTGAAAATGATTAACACTCATGTTTGAAGATGTCATGTTACTGGATGGCGTGTGTGTGTGTGTGTGTGTGTGTGTGTGTGTGTGTGCATGTCTGTGCGCGAGCCCCAGGAGGCCTGACATGGGACAGGGTGCTGCGCTTTTTGGAGACATTGATTGCCACAGCGGTGGCGTGTGTGATGCACAAACACTAAAGACGCTCTCTTTAGTCCTAGTCAGCTGACGGGGGACATTCTGACGGCGTGTTTTGAATGCATCAAAGCCGAGTTTGTTAGAAAATAAATTTAGCGATATAAGGGAGGCTTGAAACGAGTGTGAACATTTCCTCTGGGCGTTCCAGGGAAGGATCGGGTTGACGTATGTTTGTTTGCGTGTGTTTTTGGTCACGGTAGACAAGTGTGTGCCGCCAGCTGTTGACAGACAGCAGCCATGCCTGTGTACTCAGCTCGCCCTGTCAGTCAACACGCAAATGCTTCATCACACACTTTCATCACACTCTGTGGCGCACTACACATTTACTTCAAACGTAGCCATGAATAGGAGTGCATACGCCATATGCGTAGGTTTTGCTGGAAAAACAAACTCATCACTGACCTACTAACTCAGGTAATACAAACAAAGTCACTCACTAATGCTAGGTTCACATCGAATGTGACTACACTGTGGTAGCTTTGCGCAAATAGGAACAGGGCCCTCTGATGGACTGCTAAATGGCTGCTAAATATTGGTTCCTATTCTCCAAGCCTGCTCCTGTTTTAGGTTGTCCCAGCCGCCAAAAGAATATATCTTTAAATATATGGTCCGCGGGCCAGTTCTGGCCACACGCTTTGAGAAACACTGCACTACGTACACTCAACGCTCTGAGTGTCTGTTTTTTATTTATTGCTTTTCATTTATTTGGCTGTGTATCAACTTCGCCTGCATGCGATGTTTTAAGTGCCTTCTCATCATGCTAATGCCAAAAGTTACCTCCATCCCATCATGTTGGAATGGGTGAAGGAGCTAAATTTTTGCCTCAAAGGCATTTCCGGCACATAACCACCATATTGAGCATATACCCCTCACTCATAGAACCCGTTAAACAATCCGGATGGCAGATATTGAGAACTGTACCTTGAATTTTCACCATTCCATTCAGGGCAAGCGTTTGTTTTTTCCCGGTGCAGACATGAGCTAGTGGCGACATTGTACCAGAACATCAGCTTGAACGAGCCCAGGCTCGTTCCTCAGCTAGAGAAAGTTCTTCATGGGTTCATCAAGGAGATCAAACAGCAGAATTCTGAGATGGAGAACCTGGCGCTGGCCATCCGTCGGTAAGTGATGCACACATGCACACACTTGTGCGCTCTGTTTGAAGTAATACAATGCTGTGTAAAAGAGCACAGGATCAAGCGTCCATGCAGCTCAGCGAGATGGAGGAGGAGATGGACCAGCGCATTCACACCACAGAGAGGAAAGCGCGCGAGCAGGTGGGACACATCTTTCGCTACATCAGCACCATTGTGCAATGACATCAAAATCATATTTACTTTTCAGTCACACTGTCATGGAGATGTTCGTTTAACAATACAGTCCAACCGCAAAAGACCTCCAAAGGTTTTACGCTTGTATGGCTTGTACTATGTAAACGTTACTTTATATGTTGTCTGTACAGTTATGAAGGTCTTCTTAATAGTTTGGTCACCTCATTGATGGACAGTGTTTTTTCTTTCCTCAATCGAAACAAACAAAAAGAAATCATATGAAATCAGATTACTTTATTGTAGGAAGATCGCAACTACTCCTTTACTGTAAGCAGTGTGACATCATCATAAGTCGTTTAAATAGGCGAGAGTTAGATAAGCTATTTGTCATTGAAAAATTGTTGTTTTTTCGGGATTGATTGCATTCTTTTAGGTGCTTTAATTCTATTATGAATGAAATTTAACATTTTTTTTCAGACCATAAATTGCATCAGAGTATTAACCACACCAACAAATAACAACAGAAAATGTGTTTTTGTCAAGTGTCAAGGCCCCGGACTATAAGCCGCAGGTTGTAATATTAGATATTTACGCAAAAAGATGGTACAATGTGGTGGGTTTTATTTATTTATTTATTAATATTCAAACTGCCTGCTTACAGCAATATCATTCTTCACACAGACTGAACATGCTTGCAAGTTTTGAAATTAGAACACCAACACACCTTCAACACTGATTGAACACCTGCATGTGAAATAAGAGCAGCATCAAAATATTTTCAACATAACGCCGACACACTCGGATTGTTAAAAAACCGCCCCAACACAAAGGTAACGTGCCTGATAATGGACAATGCCCCCTGGTGGCAAGTAGAATAGCAGTTCAAATTCAAAATCAATTCTTTGCTTGATGCTTCTTCTGTCTCCCTTTGTTTGGGAGATTGCCCCCTGGTGGCTAGAGAAAACTGCAGATAAGATGCAGGGTTGGAAAAAAAGTAGTGGCTTATAGTGCGAAATTTATAGTAATTATGTATGTATTGCGCATGCAATAGATGTATTGCTTTAACGTAATATTTAAATGAGTGCATGCCTAAAATAAAAAAGGTAAAATTAGCCCTCACTCACTCACAAGTTTCTTTTATTGAAAAGCTGTGACTAAAGGTGTTATCGCTGTCAGCGTGTGCACATACAGTCTTATGTAAGCGTAAGGCATGGACTCAGCTGACTCGGGATCTGCTGTTTGCTTTGGGACTTGCCAAATTGGAGGCCACTTATTTTTGACGTGTCTTATCGGTCGTTCCGAAGCAGTAGCGGAAGAACGTGCCACAGGACCGTTCACGCAACCACTGTAAATGCTTTACATCCAGTCATTTGACAAAAGTATGAAAGATTGATGCGTGTGTTCTTGCTGTGTTGGTGAGTATAGGAGAAGAAGCGAGGGGAGGCGGAGCTTGAGGAGTTACGAAGAACTTATGAGACAGAAGTGTGTGAACTCCAGTGTAAGATCCAGAGGATGCAAATGGTAACCGTCCGTCAGGAAATCTTGCTGTCGTAGAATTACAATGAAGTTGTCATTTTATGAGAATAACCGTGAAGCACTGACAATACCTAAAAGTAATACAGAAGTTGGAATATTTTGCGAACAAGGCCAAAATAACCCAAAAAATAATATAAAACGAAGCCTACAGTGCTTCATTGAAACCGACGTTGGAGATGATGTTTTTTTTTTTTTTTTTTTTCATTTGCTATGCGCTACACACGGCACACAGATCGAGGAGAAGTACAAGAACATCACGGTGAAAGATGAGAGTCCGGCCCTGAAGAAGAAGATTAATGAGCTCACCCTGGTAAGACTGCTGCAAGCAACCTTATTATTTTATTGCTTTTTAATGACTGTTGCATTCAATGTTGTGTCTTACACGTTGCATATTTGTAGGAGAATCAGCGGTTCAAACAGGAGCTGCTCAAGTCCCAAACCAAAGTGGCATGTCTGCAGAGTGACATGGACTCACTGAAAAACGAACTCACCGACCAGAGCATCAACTCTGAAAGGTCATTACGCATTGTTTCTTGTTGTTGATTCATTTTAATTCAAGCAGTCAAGCGATGAAACGTCTTTAACCAATTAATTGGAAAATGTTCCCAAATGAATTGAGACTAATTTCATAAATAGATGATATAAGTAACTATTTTCTGTGAAGTTTTAACATATTTACTTGAGTAAAATCTTGGAAATCTATGGGCCGGCCTTTGAAACATCTTCCATCGAAGTATACAATTCATGCCCGATAAAACGCCACTGTCGAGCAAGGTGTTTTGCTCTGAGATGGAACGCCAAAGATGTGCAAGACAGTGTTTGAACTTGGCTTATTTTCCAATAAACCGTCAGCCAACTTTTTCAAGTAAAACTACATAAACATGTATCTTTGTACGTTTTGTGCCGCTGACACCTCTCTGTTTGATTGCATAGTTCACCTGCCACAGAAAGTAAACCATTATCAAATGTAAATTCATTTCCAAAGTTTGACTGGCCTAATTTTATTACCTTGTTTCAAAAAGGTGAAATTTGGATGCTATATTAGTTCACCACACACAAAGTAAACTATGTCAAGCCTTTGTTTGTCTTGATATTGATGACTGTGTCAGAAAGAGGACACAATAAGATACCGTTGCGCGCTAAACTAAAACGTAACCAAATAAAAAGGAACTTAAACATGGTCGTCTGAAAAGTGTATTAAAATGGCAAGGTTGCACTCATCATTGTCCCGTGCGCAACTTTTCCGCACACAATTTAGGAATCTTTTACCTCCACCCTCTAAATCAGCCTGAGCTGTCTAGGGTTAGAGACACCAAAAAACACTCGAAAAAAAAACCACCCCCCGTGATTGTCGTCTTCCTGGGAATGGGGGGGAGTTTTCTTTTTGTCGGTTGGTGAAACAGGATATCCTGGAGCGAGGACAAGCACGCAGAGTGTGGTTGCCTAGCGACACCACAGCACATGCAGGAGAGCGCTTTTCTCAGTCTTGTTTTTCTTATCATAAATGATATAAACAGCTGCTTAGTGGAGCCGCGGATGACCTCAGTATGATTAACATGTCAAATCTTGTGACTCGTGCTCATTTGACACTTCAATAGGTGTACAAAGTCGCAATCAGCACATCCAACGCAGAGCCAATCCCTTTTTGTTCAGAAGAACACTTAAATGACTCAGGAAGCGTGAAGTCAAATCAAATAAATAATAAATTAATAAATGTATGAATAAATTAATCAAATTTAGACCTTTTTATGACTTGAATAAAGTGCAAAAAATTAGCAGACAATTTTTTTTTTCACGTTGAATGTTTAGGAATTAAATAAGGGGAATTATGTAATAACTCATTAATAAATAAGCAACCATGAGTGTTGGCATATTTTTAATGTAGCTGAAGCCATCACATTACACTGATACTGATCAATACGAATATCAATATGACTGATTCTTAGATACATCTGGCCAATTTACACGCTTGCTCTTTTTGTCTTTAACCACCATAAGTTACCATGGTAAAATTCAGAATTTCTGACTATTTTATGTTGTATTTTTAAATATGAATGATGGTCAGGTTCTCAACACTATTACTGTTTTCTTTTAACGTTTTAACTGATATCATCCGCAGGGACGAAGAGTTAATGAAGCAGTTTTCTGAGGAGCGAGACATCCTGGAGACTCAGATTGAGATTCTACAGTAGGTCGAGCACATACGTTACCAACAACACTTGACTTTGATTTCAGAGAAGACATAACATTGTTAAAAATAAAAAAATTCTGTGTGTGAAAAGGGAAGCCAACAGGAAGCTCCATGACAGCAACGATGGCCTGAGATCAGCTTTGGAGAGGACCACCAAGGTAGGGAAGAGGGCTGGGGAAGGTCTCCGATTAAAAGATAAATTGTTATTGAATGTTGGTTTTCCCATTTCCCTGCTCTTTCTAATTGAAATCATGTATTGGAATGTATCTATTGCTGTAAATTTTAATTTTTAAGTATGCATTCATTTCCATGGATAGCAGGAGTTAACTTTACACATGACCTGATCGTTCTGTTTTGAAAATGAAAAGCGTCCCACATTTTACTTGATTTTGTTTAACCGTGCTGTGTATGTGTGAGTTGTAGTCAAGTACCAGCGGGTCCTCAAGCACCACGAAAGACCGATTTAGAAGTAAAAGCATCGCCTACCCATCGCCGTACGCTCTGGACAGGTGCGATTGAATTTCTTGCAATTTGCAAATGCTACTCTTCCGCTCAGAGAATTTGCAAGGATGTAAGTGTATTGATAGGGTTTCCAAGCGAAGCCAGCTTCAGTAGTGCTTTTTTGCCCTTGCAATCTTAATTTGGACAAAGCGTGGCGCCAAAGTCCGATGTCCGTTGGATGAATCGCCATGAAAAACAAAGCGCCTCCTGATCGTATGTTGCTCCTTGAATTTTCTTTGTTCTTGAGGCCATTTCCTTGCAGAGTGTCTGTGTACTTAAACGTTCAAAGCTGACAAACCGGCTCCCAAAAGCACCCTCCAGCCACCCGACATAAAATCATCCTTCCATCGTTCACGTTTCTTTTGCGTTCCCCTATTCCAGGTTGTGCCAACGCCCCGACGACTTCACCATGTACGGCCGGCCACCCAGCAGTGACTCGCTGGCCCTGGCGCTGTGCGACCCGGGCCTGAAACGGCAGAACAGCAGCGAGTGCGAGGAGGACAGCCTCCCCGAGATCTACATGGACAGCGGCCTATCCACGCTGCGGGGCTCGCACGGAGGCTACGACTCGGAGCAGGAGGTCAAAGGCCTTGAAGAGGAGGAGGAGGAAGTAGAGGAGAGGGTGACTGAGAAAAGGGAGGGGTTGGTCACCACGAGCTTGACGGAGGAGACTTCCGATGCTGAGGTGAGGAATAGACTGCGAACTCCAATTATATCCGTCCGTTTTCTCCTGTCTCGTCTTCATGCGACTTTGTGTCATGTAAGGACAAGTGACGCACGGCAGGATTGCGCTTGGTTTCATTTTGTTACCTGATGATGTTAAGCACTTGAATAATCAAAATGCAGCCATAAAATGTACGGCACTTATGTGGAGAACAATATGAGTAGAGCGTTTTAATAATACATTACTGCAGTGCTTGTCAAAGTGCACTTGCACTTTCACTGGTGTATGTGGTCAAATTCTTAAAAATGAACGCATGAAAGCATTGCCACAAATACCATCATACAACCTAACACATAGCACCTCGGACAAAAATGTTCATTTGTATTTAACTGTTAATTACAATGCATTTCAATGGAATCAGTCATTTGGTCGAGTATTTGCCTTTTTTCCTATTTTTGAGCACCATTTTAATGTTCAAACTGCTCAGTCGTATGTATCAATATGGATAATAGGGGTGTCAGAGTAACAGATTAATTGTGATCCATTATTTGCATTCATAGTTAAAGCATAATGTTTTTTAATTGCGTTAATCTCAACCTTATGCTTTCTGCATGCTGATCAGATGCGTTCTTATCTATGGGGTTTCTCGTTTTGGAAAGCAACGGTCAGCACCACCCTGAAGTTGATGTCATTTAATGTTATTTTGTTTAGCATGAGCCGATCGACTCCTTTTGTGGGTGGGAAGGCAATTTCGGGACCAGAAGAAAGATGTGAAGATAGAAGAGCATCTATTCATTTTCTAGAACCGCTTATCCTGACATGGTTCGCAGGCACGCTGCTACCTATCCCAGTACGCTGGGGACACTCTGAACTGGTTGCCAGCCAATTGCAGGGCACGCAAAGGCAAACAACCATCCGGGCACATAATCATACCTAAGGACAATTTAGAACACGGGTGTCAAACTCAAGGCCCGGGGGCCAGATCCGGCCCTCCATATCATTTTTTGTGGCCCGCGAAATGCTGATTTCACTTCAAGTTTCTGGCTAAAATAGCAAATTTGCAAGTTGTCTTTAACTTTTAAAAATCTGTGGAGAAAATTCAAGCATTTTTTAATTCACAATCAGTTTTTGCCAGCCTCTGATTTCAAAACTTGGTGCGTGTTTTACAAAAGTATTAAAAAAGGTTTGACTTCACAGTCATACCGGCCCTCTGACAGAAACTAGAACTACAATGTGGCCCATAGTAAAAATGAGTTTGACACCCCTGATTTAGAACGTCCAATACACCTGCCATGCATGTTTTCGGAGTGTGGAGGAAGCCGGTATGCCCGGAGAGAACCTACGCGGGCTTGGAGAGAACATTGCAAACTCTACAAAAGTTTGCCAGAAAGCTAGAGCAAGGTGGATTTGAACTCAATTTTCTCAACTGTGATGCAGACATGCTAACTTCTGCATCACTTATACACCGATAAACGAGTGTGAGACAGTTCATTTAATTTACCGTTAAAAAATAAAAACGCCCCAACGTCACATTTTATATAAGGTAGGATGATCTTGTAAGAAGGAGCTTGCTTACTAGTGAAGCACCTCAAGTTCAACCTATCACATAAATGCAAAGCACCCAGTTGAGACTGCAGCTGCAGCTAATAACAACAAAGACACTAATCTAGTGAGCCAAAGCGCAGTTGTTGGCCATATTACACTTGAGAAGACCCCACATTTGAGCAAGACTGTGACTGGTTGATGTTTTATTTGATGATTATTTTCAAAGTGTTTGTTTGTTTATTATTGACAAAATTCCTCCTGCTTGTCTACCAGCACTTGGTATTATGGTTACAATTGGCGATGCTTACAATTACAGATCTTAATTAACTAATCATATATTTTTTAATCTTTTGACAGCAATATGAATACTATATATGTATACCAAATTGGACCGTCCCCCTTCTACAGTCAATTTGACTCAAATTTTGGTTGTATTGTACAAAAAAGGGGTTAAGTTGGCCCAAATAGGGAGTAAGTCTTTTTTTTTTCTTTTAAATCAGAATTGGGTTGCTTCTGACCCAGCAGTGTTAAAGAGTGTATAATACTGTATTCGGTATCAAAGGGGAGTAGTAAAGGTGCAAAAACTAGTGGGAAGTGTCACATTGAGTGCATGATGGGTACAGATGTCATTATACAAATACACGTTTTACTTTATTTTTAATGCAAAAAAAGACCAAAATATATATATAGTTTTTTTAAAGGAGCAAGTGACCCCATTGTACCCGTTCAGGTCACAGGTGAACTCCCACCTATCAGGTGGGGTACATCACTGGGCACATTTTGATAAACAACTATTCACAGTCACACCAATGAGTAATTTGAAGTCTAGTTAGTGAACTCAAGTAATAGAGGAGCCACGTAAATACTTTTGCTGCCCTCCGGTGTTGAAAATTACAATCACCCATACATCCGACAACGTCAACATCCAATTTCTTTCTGTCTGCATATCGTGTTAGGTTAACACGTTGTTCTATTGATTTGATTGATATGCTTGTTCATATGTTCACAGACAAACTTGACAAAGATAACAAGAAACAGGGTCGGAAAAAGGACCACGTCATCTCCCCAAGCAGTAAAAATGTATGCGATGCAGCGTATGTCTGACATTTGCTCCTGTTTTCATGTGATGTGAAACAGCAGTCGGCAGAGGCTCAAGATGGCGAGTCTGCGTTTGGCTCTGACAGCAGCTCCGTTCTGGACTGGAAGCCGTCGGAGCCCGTTAAGGCGCCCGCCGCCACCAAAACGGCCACCCCCGCCCACACCAGAAAAGCTGTCAGCGCCATCAGTGTGCAAGTGAGACCCACAGCTCGCATTGGCCCCAAACAGCTTGGAAAGGTAAAAAGTACTTATAATGGACAGTATGATGTTTCCGCATCGTTGTCTTCAGAGTGAGGACAATCAGAGAGGCGACCTGGGCTACATGACGTCCGAGAAGGCCTACAGGATCGTGATGGCTGGAGATGCCGCCGTGGGCAAGTCCAGCTTCTTGCTGCGGCTCTGCAAAAACGAGTTCAAAGTCAACTCCAACGCAACGCTAGGTGAGATCAGCCACAATATCAAATGATCGGACCTCAAAAGTTTGAAGCTAAGCCATCTGCCAGTAATGATTTGAAGGATAATCTGCCTGCCAAGCGTTATTAGGAGGGAAATGGTCAAGAAAAATGGCCATCTACTGCATTGCTGTTTGTTTTAAGGTCAGTGAGACTAGGAAGTCGCTGATCAGGTTTCACCGCTAACATCGGGGTGTTCGAACATGCCCGGACGGACTTTGTCAGAGACTAAAATGATCAATATTGACATATAAAAGACAATTGTGATCACTTCGTTCAAGACATGATAATATAACATGCAAAAGAAGTTTTAAAGTAACAGTAGGCAATGACTGGTAGGGATAAGGTCGATGCTGATGTTTGGCAGAAAAAAAAAATGCTGATCATCAATTAACATAACATTTGTTTACTCTTAATGCATTTCAAAAGGTGAGAATTTTATGCAGACTTTCACTATTCTCGGGCTGGCCTGGTACCTATGTTTTGCAACTAGCAGAGTTTATCAGTAACTATATTCCTCATAAAAATCATTTTCAGTTCTCAGAATGCATTGCGTGGCACATTTAATGAAGTTACAAGGACACTGATTCTTGTCATACGTGTTTATGTTACTAGTAGTTGAACGAGTGTCATATTTATCATTGGATGCATGTATACATATTTTTACATATTTATACATATGCATGTTTTTGATTTGAAACAGGAAAATGCTGACCATTGTAGATTACAACCTACAATCCAACGTTGGTTAAAACTTTACTCAAAAACTGAAAGGACAGCTCTGAAGCAAGAGGCCCAATTTTTACTTAGACAAATTTAATCAAGTCAATTTAATCAAGTTGCTTGTAATTTTTTGTTTGTGATTTTTTTATTTGGCTTTTGTGTTTCATCTTTTATAATGTGCTTTTGCATCGTAGTTTGCAATTACCTTTTTGTGTTAAGTTGGTCTTCTGATTTGCACCCAGGGCCACTGCCGTTACCGCCTATGCTTACAGAGTATAACTGGTAGGAATTATAACGTCAATTTATTTGTCTTTTTTGTTGTATTTGGTTGGTGGTCTGGGGGCTACTTTCAGGTGTGGATTTTCAAATGAAGACATTCATAGTAGATGGGGAGACCACTCTGTTACAAATTTGGGACACTGCTGGACAGGAGAGGTATGTGCGTACTTGTTTGTGTCCATATGCGCGTGAATGTGGGTATCACTTATCGTCAATGTTCTGTTGATCCAGATTCCGCAGCATCGCCAAGTCTTACTTCAGACGAGCTGATGGTGTGCTGTTGCTGTATGACGTAACATGCGAGAAGAGCTTCCTAAACGTTAGGGAGTGGGTGGACATGATTGAGGTAAAGGGAAAACGTCTTACTTTCACTTTCCGTTTTTGGGCTTGCATTCTATATGATCTTCTTGTTTTTCTCCTTCTTCACAAGCAGCAGACATGTAAGTGAGTGTTATCGGGGGATTTTGTGCGTTGCGTCATCAAATGCCTTCATTTGTGGAGCTATTCTATGCGTGTGTTTGTGTGTGTGTATGTACTGTATATGCAGGACATGTCTCAAGAGGACATCCCCATCATGCTGGTTGGCAATAAGTGTGACCTCAGGCAAGGGGCAGCCAACTGCGTGCCCACCAGCTATGGCGAAAAGCTGGCAATGGTGATGACCACTATTATTAGCATATTTATGATACAAACATATGAAATATCCCTCACCATTTGTCAGGGGATAAAAACCAAGCACTGATGTGAGTTGCACAAATCAGAGTGCCACATGCAGAAAAAGATTTGTGATTGTCCTTAGATGCCACAAAAAGGTGACAGTGCAAAGCTCCGGTCCTCAGTTCAATACACGTGCTTGGCACCAAATGGCATTAAACCATGAATTTTATGTATGGCAAGTTTTTCTGCAATATATAGGCTACACATGGTTATTTACAGAGTAATTACTACTAAATACTGTAAATAGACATTTTGAATGCCGGATGTAATATTCTCCTTTGTTTCCTCAACCAGACTTACAACACCCTGTTTTGTGAAACCAGTGCCAAAGATGGCTCCAACATCCTGGAGGCTGTGCTCCATCTCGCCAGGTCAAAGCTTTGCTTCCTTTTCCCGAAATGAAAAATACTATACACTCATTCTTTCACATAGCAGTGCCCCCAATTGGCCGATTCTTGGAGTTATGAGCAATAATGCAGTGGAAATGTTAGCACATGCAGTGGTTGTAGGTTTGATTCCGGCCTCTCTGGGGTCTGCCTGAGTGGGTTTTTTCCCTGTACTCCAGTTTCCTCCCAAATTCCCCAAAACGTGCATGGTAGGTATATTGGACATTCCAAATTGCTTAGTTGTGCCCTAGTTGTGCACATGCAAACAAACCACAGGCACTCTATTTTCAGACAATCTAGAGCACACCCCTTCAAGGAACAATTTTTGCCATTCCTTTTTCTGATCTTTTCAAACAATACTGCACTATTAGCTAAAAATATAACAAGCTTTTGCTTGTGTTTTTTTCATAGCAAAAAGCCCTTTTTACATTGTTTTTGGAAAACAATTGATGTATTGCATTGGTTTATGACTTCTTTTGACGTCTGAAATGATGTTTATTGTCTTGGAATGCAGAGAGGTGGCCAAACACGGCAAGTTGGATGGGACCAGTCAATACCAGACGCTGCCCAATTTGGAGGCTCCCAGGAAGAAACCCAACTTCTCTTGCTGCAACTGATCTAGTCGTTTGATTTGGATTGCCCCTGATCAACTCCTTGGATCTGGATTTTTTTTTTTTTTTTTTAAATCAAGGAAATCAAAATTCAGCAAAAGGAACAAAAACTTTGTAGTTGTGAATGACCTTTGAAGTGACATTTGAAATATTGCAGTACAACACATTTTTTGGAGAATTCCTTGTATACTGAACATTTTGGGAGACCTTTTTGCCATACGGAACTCTTGTTTTTATCTCATGTTGCTATTTGCTTATTTGTCATTACTTGGCGCACTTTGTAGATCCTTGGGATGGTATGTGAATGCTTTAAGAAGGATGCGAAACAATCTTTTACCATCTGTGACATTTTTTGTATTATGGAAGGATTTGTCTTTATTTGCTTGTTTATAGCAAAAACCTGAACCTTCCCATTTGAACTGGTGTCTATTTCATTGCAAAGGAGTTAATCGTCTGCATTTTTACTAAAACATCGTAATTCCCCAAATACAGGACGCACTTTTTTTCCCCAGAAATGAAGGCCAAAGTATGCATGCTTCCTAAACGCATCATAAACGGTAACTTAGCTGAGGTAGCTGAGATTATGACAAACAGACTATATCGGATGTATTCTTACTTAATTAGGTAGTGGGACGAGCTAGACTAGAGGCAGTCAGTTGGCTGTAAGCAGCAGGGGCAAACAACCTCGGCTAACAGGAGCAGCTTGTTAGCTGCAACTACCGCAATATTTTCAATGAAAGGAGCGAGCACACTGTATCAGCGTCCGAATTCATCTTTGCTCACAAAGAGGAATATACAGTAGCTTTCAAGAAAAAAGTTTCCGCATTGTCGCGGAGCAGGTTAGAGACCATGAGTGTAATGTGCTAACGGCCATCTTGGGTGGTGTCGTAGCCAATCAAACAGGTTAATGAGGAGGTAGGGTTTTCTTTTGTTTCAACTGCATCCTGTGAAAATCCCTCCAACGTTCATCTGTGCACTAAAATGCTCCTCCCGCCGCACAAAATTACAGACCTAGCTCACTCGCTCGACCACTCACTCACCCAAAAGCCACACAGGTCAAGGTGAGAGGAACAAGGTGAGACTTTTTTTTTTTTTTTTTTAGCTAAACTTTTTACATTGTCGCCAAACTCTTGGTGCATCCTACCCACAATAACAGAGAAAATACCAGAATTTGACCCTCAAATTAAGGGAGCGTACTAAAAAAAGGTGTGTCCTATATTTGGGGAGATGAGGTAATTACTTAATCAACTACTACTGTTATTCAGATTGTTGCCCTACAGTGTTACATTTGTAATTGTGATGATTTTATTGAAGAAAAAGATAGATGCTCTTCATTTGATGACAAATTCATGTCTATTGTTGCTGCTGTTTTGCTAAAATGTAAAAAAAAAAAAAAATCTAAAAATATCATATGGATATACTATTTTTATGAGACGTGACACGGCCAGCTCCACGTTTAGTTTGAGCTGGGCAGCTTGTCATGACAATGTCGTACTTTACAATTGAATTTTATTGTCATCCTATTAAAGTTTCTTAAAATTCCATAAATCTAGCCAGTTCTCTTGTGGAAGCTAAGCATTTGGTAGCAAAGTAATGGTCAAAAGAAGGGGTTCAGCCTGTGAGCTGCAGACGTCCAGATGGTTGTGTTGTGAGCATATGTGTTGTCATAGGGCATACGCCATCATCAAGCCAGTCGGGCAGAAAATTTTGAGGGGTTCATTAACTGCGGCCTGTAACCGAAAGGTCACTGGCTGAACCCCAGTGGCCCCTTGTACTGGGGCGCGTGCTCCAGTATAAGTGAGCTGTGCCCCATTTTCAGACGTGGACCGGCCAGTATGGCTGAAGTGTTAATAATATGGCGTCGCCAGCCGCACTAATTCCCTCCTTTCCTTTGCTTCCTGTAGCCCTTCCCCTCACCCTCATCTCCTAATACACCCCACTCCCCCTTCCCCACTTGCGTGTGAGTGGCAATAGCAAGTGTGTTTCACCTCTGAATGGTCCATTCGGGACAAAAGAAGCAAGTGGCACATTTCCATAGAGGATTACCCAGAATCCATGGATCCCTACTTTTGCTTTAGGGCCTGTTATGTGTTTGCCGCAGACTCGGCTCTCAAAATTTACAGAACATCTCCAAGTGTCTGTCGGGTGTTCCTGGAGGATCCTGGTAATAAGTTAGCTTCTCATTTTTGTATAATTTGGGAACACCTAAACAGCACAAGGTAATTCCAAGTGTTACATTTTTTTATATATATTTTTGATATAGGTGTTCCCTTTATTTGTTGAGCACTAGTATATAGAACTTGAGCAGCCAAATTATGCAAAAATGAGAAGCTTACTTATTAGAAAGTATTTGTAAATAAACACTGAGGTTCTACTCTGTGTTTATTTTCAAACCAACCAAGAAGTGCCAGGATAGTCAGACACAAAGACAGACCAAGATAAACGTTTATGTAGTTTTACTTTAATATTTGAACGACAGCTCGTTAGGAAAATAGAAATACATATACTTTTCATGATTTTACACCAATTCATTTAAACATTAAACAGTTTATGCAATATCAGTTGCAAGCGTCGCATAAAATAATTGATGTAAAATATGATTCATCATGATTAATTATGGAAGATCTTGGCAATTAGTTAAGACGTTTCAATCAAACAACAACTGTTTTTATGTATTTAATGACATTTAAAAAAAATCCAACTAGTCTTTAAGTTTGTAATTATTCAGTGTTCATTTTTCAAGAAATAGTCACTGTGATGCAATAAATGCATCAGAACGAAAAAGTCAACAAATAAAAGTTGTACGCAATATCCGACTGAGCACTTTCTCCTATATGCTATAACTATAGCATGATGTCACATATTGAAAATGTCTGTTCCAATGGTCACTGATTTCAGAGTCATTCTATGGTAAGACCTCATGGGAATTTATGTTGAAACCCCATTTCTACGTACACTACATTTACAAACAAGCATTATTGGCCGGCACTGTTATAAGTGACCATAAATGAAGGCGCCAGTTAGCTCTAATTTTCAACTGAAGCACTACATGCAATACTGCTTCTCAAAGCTAGAGAGCAGCATACGCCACTTTCCTCGCATGAAAGTCTTGATCTGGTATTAAACAAGTGATTCTCGTTCTATTCATTTTCGCAGGAACCCTTGTGTGCAAATTCTGTAGTAGACTCTCGGCCTTATTTTATTATTATTATTATTATTATTATTATTATTATTATTATTATTATTATTATTATTATTATTATTATTATTATTATTATTATTATTTTGCAAATAAACACACCCAATATTTATTTTTTAATCTTACACTTACCAAGCATCTCGTTTTAGTTTATCTTGAGTTTTATTCCATTAACAGATGGCCTAGTTTCTTTTATTGTCAAGATATAAGCCTTTTTTTTAAACTTCCCTTTGAAAGTATCAATTCCCATTATGAATTAGTCCCATTCTGGTTTATCTTCTAAAAATAATGAACTTCATACAAACGTACTCACTGTACATACATACATATATAGATCAGTCTAATCGTGTTTGTGCTTGGCTGGAAGTAACCCTTAATAATAATAATAATAATAATAATAATAATAATAATAATAATAATAATAATAATAATAATAATAATAATAATATGTTTATTCGTGTTTATTTGTTGGTTTTTGTTTTTTGTGGAGAGTAACCAATCATTCTAACAGATATACACACACTGTCAAGTGATTAACCGT
This sequence comes from Hippichthys cyanospilos, assembly GCF_059441005.1. Taxonomy (NCBI): domain Eukaryota; kingdom Metazoa; phylum Chordata; class Actinopteri; order Syngnathiformes; family Syngnathidae; genus Hippichthys; species Hippichthys cyanospilos. Next base: position 23,395,778 of record NC_142369.1, on the reverse strand, counting down.
CAAACGGCACTGCCCAAGAGGTCAGCAAAGGTTGCTATTGATTTACATAGACAGCTGGAGAGTCCTATTAGGAGTGTGTGTGTGTGTGTGTGTGCGTGTGTGGGTGTGTGTCTGTGTGCAAGCCTTTGGTGTTACCATGGTGATGATCAGTCTTCATGATGAGGCCATGGCCCAGTGAAAGTTCACAAGTTTTGGTGTGTGTATGCACATATGCTTGGGAGTGTTTGTCTGTGCAGTTGTGTGTGTAGTCAGGCAGGCAGGATCGTTATGGCTGTAATTGTGGTTGCTGTTGGTTGTGCATGTGTATTGTAGAAAAAAAAAATCCTAAATCCTTTGTTATAAAAAAAAAAAATGGTGGGGAAAAAAAGTACAGAGTACAGAGCAGCGATCATCGAATGTCCATTGAATTGGAACAAAAATGACGGCTAAAAACCCTGGGCCTTCAGTCACATCATACTTATTCCTAGTTAAATTAATATGCTTAATAAATATAATTGATAATAAATGTCAAACATTTTTAGAGTCCACACATAAAAATTACATCACCCTCCAGAAGAAAATACAAGTTGTATGCAAATTGCAATTTTACAAAGAACGCATTATACCATAATAAATTAGTAATATTACATCATGAAAATAACCCTTTAATATGAAAACATTTAAAAAAATGTATGGAACACAGTAGGTAATATTTGGTTAAGAGGAAAAAAAGACTATAACTTGAAAAATATGCAGGTATGTCTTGGTTAAGCTGTGTTTAGTCAACATGTTTTGATGTTAATAGATCATTCCTTTGCACCTAATTGTTTGCTGAGAAACCCTGACATGGCCACGTATGCTAATGAGCAACTTAATTAGGCCAATCAGGTGAGTCGGAGTGGCGGTCATTAGTGCTAATTGCCCTGCTTACACCATTGTGTGCATGTGTGTACAGGAAATGTGTGACCTACTTGTTCAGGTCCCCCTACGCCCATTTGTGTGTGTGCGTGCATGCGTGCGTTGTGCGTGTGTGTGTGTCATTTGTTGTCCATCATATCCATTAGCATCCTCCCTGAGCGGGAGCCATGCCAGCCAATCAGGCGGAGGCGTGCTTGTCAGCAGGTGTCGTCAAATGGTGGGCCAGATTTATCAAAGTGACAGAGCGCACAGCGCAGCTTGACAGCGGCATTTATCTCTCTCCATCTCACACACACACGCACGCACACACACACATACACCTATCGTGAAAGTCACATCAGTTTGACTTTATTTAGTGAAGGATGCAAGGATGCTCTGGCCTCTAGGGAAGGAAGTAGGAGGGAAAAAAGAAAGAGATAGAATACTGGGATGTATTTTGAATGATAAAAAATGATTTTAAACATGAGGGGAAAGTACATTGTTCCACATTCCAACATTATACAAGCGTGTAAAGAAATCCATTTCATGAAACTATTTTCTAAATGCAATTTTCACAGAAAAAAACGTTTTTACAAAGGCACCTCGAGTCTTAAATGTATCCCTTGACCATGCTTGTATCTCAAACATACTTTCTTGAAATGAATGAAAACAAAAAGAGTAATTAGTTCCCCCAAAATTTAGATTCAAGGGTTTTAACCTGCAGTGCACTTCCTTTTTTAACCTCGAGTCCAACTGGATGCTATTAGAAAAGGGCTTGACAAAAAGAATGGCTGTATAGTGTACCAAAATAGCAAGCGTGAGAAACATGTGTAAAAACATGCGCCATTAAAAGCCATTCATATGAATAGGTAAACAAATAGGACACTCACCTTATGCACTCGCAAATGCGGTGGATATGTCAAGGCTTTACATTGCTTGCTTTTAATGCTCCTGTTGCCCCTGCCAACATGGCCGCCATATAACAACGTCCGGGAGAGTGCTCTGGTTTGTGAAGTATAGCTGTGACAACCTGACGTGATGCGAAAATGTAATATATGGCAGAAAAAAATTCTGATAACCACTGAATCGGGCGATTAATTTCACACTGACAGCGATGCTGAGTTTAATGTTGCTAAGTGGTAAATTCTTGTTTAGTGGTGGGCCCACACACAAGAATTATGTTGACCTGTCCGTCTGTTTACTGCATGTGTATCTTGCCCTTTTTTTCTGCGTGTGTTTTTGTGCGTTCTGAGGAGACAGTGATATACAATTCGCTGCGACTCCTGCCGTCAGACAACATCACATCACACACTTGTGTCGCTCTGTACACGCACGCACACATACACGCACGCACACAAATCCGTGAGTCTGAGGCGATAAGCCAGTCTTTGAAGGTGGAAATGAGTTTTGGCGCCTGGCTGCTCCTGTCTTGCGGGTCATGTGACTAAATCCACCGACATAACGTGATAAGACAGCCACTCCATGCATCTGTGTGTGTGTGTGTGTGTGTGTATACTTAAGTGGATAGTCCATTATCATGTGCGAGTCAAAGCAACATATTAGCATATTACACAAGTTCTTTTTATATTTTAAATTAAATTTGAAAAACTCATGGCATCGGACTGGATGACGCCTGTCTCATTGTGCAGAAGTTGTGGGTTTATTTTCCGCTATGCCCTTTTCTGTGGGGAGTTTGCAAACTAAGGGCAAATTAATTGGAACGAAATACAAAGTATTCCTGAAGTGACTAGTTTGCAAAGCGTTTCATGCCTTTATTTTGTTAATTCCAAAAAAAAAAAAAAAAATGATGTTAGAAGAGCTGGGAGGCACGGTGGCAGACTGGATAGCACGTCCGCCTCTCATGCAGAGGTCGTGGGATCACTTTTGGCTTCGGCCTAACTCCTGTTTGGAATTTGTATGCTCTCCCCATGCCTTTGAAGGTTTTCTCAGAGAACACCGGTTTCCTCCCATGTTCTAAAAACATGCATGGTACATAAATTGGACACTATAAATTGTCCTTAAGTGTGATTGTGTATGTGTGTGCTTGTTTGTAGTATGCCCTTAAAACTGGAATGGATGGATGGATGGATGGATGGATGGATGGATGGATGGATGGAAGGATAATAACTTCACTGTAGTTCATAACTATATATACAAAAGATCCATTTTAAATGGACAGCTGCACAGCTGCAAGTTCCTTTGTTTTACCTAACTTTTTCACATGGATGGTTTAAGGAAACACAATCAGAAGGTCTTTTTCAGAAGGTCTGAAAAAGATTTGCACTGAATTGGGTAATAACGCTTAAAGAAGAAAGTAATAATGTTAGATAAAATGAACATCTATGAGAATTAAGTGTCAGTAGGCAATTAAAAAAATAGAAATTTATCAGCAGTTCTATTTTTCTATTCGAGTATTACAGTGTTATTACAGTAAGTATCAGTGTTTTAGTAATGTACAACATGTGTGCACACACATTCTATTGTGTGTATTTCATCAGGGTGAGTGAGAGCTTTTCAGTAACATATGTGAGAGCAAAAAACAAATTTGTGAGCGTTCATCAGTAAACGTAAATAAGAAAAAGGTTTAGGTGAACGATAGCCAAACAGCAGTGTGTGTATGTGTCTGAACAAAGCATAATTCAGTGGTGCATGCGAGAGCATTTCACTACTGAGTATGAGAGTGTCTCAGTTGTGTGCGTGAGTGAAAAACAATCAGTAGCCAACGTCAATGTTTCAACGGTGAGTTTGAGAATATTTTAGTCATGTCTGTGAGGGCAATTCACTATTGTGTGTTTGTGAGTGTGTGCTTGCGTGTTTCATAAGTGTGTATAAGAGCCTTTCAGTTGTGTATGAGAGCTAATCCTGAATTATGCCCCTGACAGCCTCTCATAGATATGAGTGTTTTTTGGATTGAATTTACACAGTATGTCGCTCTTGTGGCACGGTAATGTGTGTCAAATAAACAGTCTTTATATACATGCACACACATACACACACTTGTATACACACAGACGCACAGTAATCAGGGGATTTACAATGTGTAGTTTGGAACCTAATTGCTCTTCAGGTCCCTCTGAGAATGCTGCCAAAGCCATTAGCTACCTCTATTCTCAGTACATGTGTGTATGTGTGTCTCATAAATGCTAATGTGCGTGCACGACAGTGTGTATCTCGGTTAGCTTAGCACAACTTGGCTCCCCTCCAAGCCTGAAGAGCTAATTGGAATTAGAATAACATTCCTCAAAGGCCTTGCTGGTTTTAGTGCTAACTAGAGAGAAGTGGCTCGGGGTGAGGCTGAGGGAGATTGAGGGAGCGAGGGAGAGCGCCCTAACGATGTTTGATTGGGATTTTTAATGAGGGGTAATCACTCAGCTAGAGAGAGAGAAGAGCGAAAAAAAAAAGAAAAACGGGACGGTGGTGAGAAGGAAGGTAACGAAACAGTAATTATCTCCTTTCTGAGTTGTGAGTCACACAGCGCCTTTATTTGTGCACGCATGTGTGTGTTTGTGTGTGCACGTATATAACGTCGATCTGTTTCTACAATCACCGTTTTTGGTTTAGGGATCAAGAAGCAGAGACCCTGGATTAAATCGAGTGTTGATTCAAAAGTCCCTATGGTATTTCAAAGGCCATGACGCTAATAGGCAGAAGCACATCATATCTGAAAAACGAATTCCTATTTTTGTGATTTATTGCCCAGTTCAATGGGTTAGAAATAAATGAACTGCTGTACCTTCAGTGGACAGTTGAAATATTTGAGTAGTGTTGTAAAAGTCCATTCTTTCCTCACTATGCAAACTGAACAGCATTATATTATGTCAAGATTGAGCTATGAATTTGAAAAACTCTCATAACCAGTCCAGAATGTAGCCGGCCTCTGTCCAAAGTTAGGTGGGATAGACTCCAGCTCACCTACTAAGCAAGCAAGCACAGAAAATGTATGGATGTCAAGTAAAGTTCAGCGTGCTTTATTTTTTTGAGGCAAATATGAACTGGTTGATAGCAAATCACAGGGCACACAAAGACAAACAACACTTTACACTCACAAGCTCACTCAATTACAATTTAGAGTACCCATTATATCCACCGCTATATTTTAGGAATGCGGGAGAAACCCAGACTGCCTGGACAAAACCCACGTGGGCACAGGGAGAACATGCAAACTCGAGAAGAAAGAATTTTCATGAGATACGACGAGTACAAGTCACTATTTTTTTGTTTTGTTTTATGATTCACTATTTGTATGTGTTGAATTACTTAACAAATGGCATACTAAGCTAAATTCAACATTGTTTGGGAAAATGTGCACATTCTTGATTAATATGTATTTTTGTATTTGCAATACTATAGTTTTAACAATTAATTGCCCATCATTAATTCCCCCTTTTTAGGGAGGGAGTGTAAATTATGTGCAACAAATTAAAAATACCTTTAATTATGCATATGCGGTAACTCAGTGGTGCCTCGGTTAGCATGTCCACACAAATAAGAGACCAGAGTTCAAATCCAGCTGGCTCCGGCCTTCCTAAGTTGAGTTTGCATGTTCTCCCCGAGCCTGCGTGGGTTCTCTTCGCCTTCCTCCCACACTCCAAAGACATGTATGCTAAATTGCCCTGAGGTGTGAGTGGGTGATTGTGTTTGCGTGCCCTGCAATTGAATGGCAACCAGTTCAGGGTTTCCCCCGCCTACCGTCCAAAGTCAGCTGGGATAGGCACCAGCAAGCCTCCGACCCTTGTGACGATAAGTGGCTATAGATGATGGATGGATATGCCCAGTAGACCAAATTTAAAGAGTTATATGCCCACCCTCGCTGTAGTAAAAGATGATATGAGTGTTTCAGTTTGGTTTAAAAAGACATTATTGTAAGTTGGTTGTGTGCTTCTTTCTCCTTTTCCCCATGTGTGGACAAGATTAGCTCGTGTGACCTGTGCTCATCACAGCCAACAATCAATACAGTCCACTTTTTTTTTCTATCGGGTCAAACTGAGCAGCGATCAATAACAAGACTACAGCCAAGCAGAAGAGTCGGCGTGGGATGAATAAGGCCAATGGTGCTTGGAGAATGCTTATACTGGGATGTCTGTGCGTCTATATGTGTATGTGTGTGTGTGTGTGTGTGTGTGTGTGTGTGTGTGTGTGTGTGTGTGTGTGTGTGTGCGCGCGTGTGTGTGAGGAGTGAAAAACGATGGAGGAGGTTAGTGATGGTGTCAGGGGAGAGATAGCATTGGAGACGGATCAGCAGAGAGATGGAGACTGATTAAAGCCCACCACTGACACAGGAGGTGTGGAACAACCCCCCCACACACACACCACACCCCACGGTGGAGTAGTAGCAGCTGCCACAATATAACACATTGAAAGCCGAGACCTATAAATGTGAACTGTCCCAGTGGTACAATACTGAGCTTCACCAAAAAGTTCAGTCTTTGAGCCCCCTGCAGGTATTTTACTGGCCCACAAGAGGTTAGGAAAACATTCTAATGTTTTGTTATGTTTTATTGATTGAAAAAAAAAGAACTAACCAAGCTAACCAATGCCACTGGATGTTGTTTGTAAAAATACAGTAAATATAACAATTTCAAATTCAAAACTAGTTGCAACAAGTAAAATGTTAAATGTTAGGACAGCGGCTATCAAAGTGTTTGAACCCGGACTGTACCTAGCTTTTGACCACCATTAAAATACTGTTACACAGTAGGACCAAGTGTTCATTCAAAACAAGGCAGGTTTCTCTGTAATCTGGAAAGCACTTAAAATATTATTTTAAGACAATTTCCCATGAATGCATTACAAAAGTATATAACACCTTAAAGTGTAAAACTGTAACAAATGTAAACCAACAAACAATTTGTTAAGAAAAATGGCAAATGTTTTGAATTTAAAAGTTAAATACAACCGAGCAGTAGGGACGGGACAAGATCTTGTGAGGATGAGAGAATGTTGTTCTTAATTCCAGGGGATTTCAACTTCCTGTAAGTCGTCAATATCTGAGCTACTGTTTTGTATTGTGTATTATTTAAAAAGGAATTAAGTGTAGAATTAGAATACATCGCATCTCAATTTTCATTTTTGTCAACCTAAGCCAGCTTTTGTGGCAATGTTTTCCCATACGACAAAGACGTTTTGTAAAACGCGAATGTAAAACATTTTGTAAAACATATTACTCACCGTCGTGCTTTGTGCGCATGCGTGTCACATCCATTCACACAAATAGTCGCATGTTTTTGTAAATACATAAAAAGATCAGAAAAAAAAAGGAATTTGGCATCACTCCTTGCAAAGTGAAAAGCCATAAATAACTCTGTTCCTAATTAAATATATTTAAGTGCATAGCACTCTAAATTGATTTTAGAACATTTCCTAACCCTTACCCTAACCCTAACCCTAACCCACATGGTAAAAGAGCCACTCTTCTACTTCCATTCTTTTTTAAGTGACCCTCATTGGAAAATGGCTGGACACCAAGCATAAAGCATTACCCTGTGTAATGTCAGCAAATGACGTTAGGCTTCAAATCGGTGTGCATACAAAAATGTAAGAAAAAATAAATAACAATTAAGGACCTATACTAGTTTATGTTTGTTTCATTGTAACACTGAGAAGAATGAACATAGGAACTCATCCAGACTGGACACAAGTGTATGGCCAAAAGAAAACGTCCAATTTCTTGAGAAAGTGAAATTTCTTCTGAAAGTGCAATCAAGACGTGGTACAAAAACACAAAAATGTCAAAGCAACAACCTTCGTAAAGTAACAACTCAAAGAAAGATTGAAAAAGCTAACGTGCAAACTAAAAACCACCAACGGGAGTAACACTCAACTACCGCTCAACACGAGGTAACATGAACACTGGACAGCAAGCCTGGCGTCAAACAGCGCGGCGTTCTTCTCCGCCTGCACCGCCCGCACTTAAGTACTGTAGTCAGGTAAGGTTGATGCACTGCAGGTGTGTAGCCAGTGACTCCACCCCCACCATCAAGGAAACCACAAGCATCTGCAATACTCAAAGCAGCCTTAGGGAGGAGGACAGGGTGGAAACGTGACTGGTGAACTTTGGAAGCTCTGCTACGCCAGTCTTCCTTCAACTTTTTTCCATCCTGCCTCCTTCCTTTGAAAAAAATGCTAATTCGCCCTCTGCTGCGCTTTATCACGGCTTCCCCTCCATGAGAGGATTCTCCAGACCCTTGGAGCAGAAAATAGAGGCTAGGAGGACAGGTGGAGGGAGCGGGCACACGCAGGTCAGATTAATAAATACTACTCCCCAATCTAATGACAGTATTTTGGTTCAACACAACACACAGATAACTATTGTAATAAAAAATGTCAGAGTGAAACAAAGTTGTGACTGTAACACAAGCAATGGAATCAAATATGGGGGACAAACAGAGGATTATGGATTATGGAAATCAGGTTGTGATCTGTGAGGCGCTAATCCTTGCCTCAGTGAACAAACCCATGAGAAAAAAAAAAAATTAAAAGTGTTAGCCAGATTAACCAGCAGATTAGCCACATAGCCACGCTCATATAGTTATATTTATAAAACCTTTGAAAAATTCAAATACACACTTTAAGAGAAAAGACGGCCGGCGTTAAGGGTGCGTAAATGTGTGTGTTTGCATGTAGATGTGTGTGTGTGTGTGTGTGTGTGTGTGTGTGTGTGTGTGTGTGTGTGCGTGCGTGCGTGCGTGTGCGCGTGTACTCGAGTGTGTGCATGTGGAAGACAGGCGATGATGACCCGTAGGGTTCAAAATGTATTTTTCTAATGCGTAGTTTTCTTCTTTCAGCCTATTTAAAAGCAAGGGGAATCCAAATAGATCATGAGCTAAAATATTTTTTGTAGCACAGACAACAAATCTAAATATGTTATTAATCATGTGCCTCAGTAGGTCCTGCTGTTTTGATTAGCAAGAGTTCAATTAGCCTCAACAGTGAAATCTGCATGAACAAACACAATAAATACAATTCTCAAATTGAATGTTTTTTTTTTCCTGATGGTACAGGTAAGGCACATGAGGGACTCATGTACATCTTACATGGTGTGGTAGTTGCTGCTGATTTTGTTAGCAACAAGGTTCAAATGTGTTCAGCGATTAAATCATTGAAATGTGCATGTAAATGAAAGAGTCTATGAACTAAAATAACTGCACACAAAACTTTCTTTTTGTTTTCAACCCCTCTGCTATCGGTCAGCTTGAGAGATTCCAAGTCTGCTCAACAGGCATTACCTGTTAAATCAATAAAGTGAAATATCTGTGCTGAAACCAATGGGCATGCGTTTACATGCTTTAGTACGCTATAAAATCGGTTGGTCAAATCGACCAAAAATTGTTTAAATTCGACCAATGAAATCGGTGGTTACGTGTCCGTCCGATCCTATGGGTAAAACAACAATCTAGAACAACAGTGTTTTCTCAATCAATCAATCAAATTTTATTTATATAGCCCTAAATCACCGAAGTCTCAAAGGGCTTCACAGAAGAGACATCTTTTCAGTATAGGGTACACAACAGCATCCCCTGTCAAAGCTCCCAGAAGGGGAAGGAAAAACTCAAAAACCCCAAATTAGGGGAAAATCAGAAACCTCCAGAAGGGACCACAGGTGGGAGGAGCCCCCTTCCAGGCCCACAGGTTGAAGTGGATGCTGCATGTACCAGACACAGAAACGACATAAATTACAGAAAACATAATGTGCTATATAGTGCAGTGATGTCTTGACAGCAGGCAAGGCCATTGGGCAGGAACCATCCCACATTCCAGCCAGGTGGACCGCAGACGGCCGAACTCCTAACCCATGATGGTCGACCAACGCAGGACCCAATGGAGGCGGTCAAGTCAACCCTCACCATCTAGCTAGCCCCCTCCCCCAGCCGGAAGAGGGGGGCAGGAAAAAAGAAAAAGGAAGAAGGCTACAGACAGGCTCAATTAACTAAATGCTTTTGAATATAAATGTGTTTTTAGTTGGGATTTAAAGATTTCTACTGAGGTGGCTGCGCGAACTTCCATAGGTAGGGCATTCCATAGTACTGGCGCGCGAATGGAAAATGCCCTTGATCCCGCAGACTTCTTTTTAGCCCGTGGGGTCGATAGCAAACCGGCATTTTGCGATCGAAGTTGTCGGGGCGGAACATAAGGTGATACTAAGTCGACGAGATAGGAAGGAGCTAAACCGTGTAGAATTTTATAAGTAATTAACAGCACCTTAAAATCACATCTCACGTGTATTGGAAGCCAATGCAGGTCAGCCAGAATCGGAGTAATATGATCAAACTTTCTCGTCCTTGTCAATAGTCTCGCTGCTGCATTCTGTACACACTGCAGGCTTTTAATGTAGGACATGGGAAGTCCAGAAAACAAAATGTTGCAATAGTCTAGGCGCGACGTAACAAATGCATGAATTAATGTTTCTGCATCGCTAAGAGAAAGAATAGGGCGAATTTTAGCTATATTGCGGAGGTGAAAAAACGCCGTTCTTGTCATGTTATTAATATGTGTTCGAAAGGAGAGAGTGGAGTCGAATATCACGCCGAGATTTTTTGCAGAACTACTTTGGGAAATAATACAGTTTTCTAGGTTCAGCGTGGTATTCTTAAGCACGTGCTGATGATGAGCAGGGCCAATAACTAACATCTCAGTTTTATTAGGGTTGAGAAGCAGAAAATTGGAAGACATCCATTGTTTAATCTCGGCAAGGCAAGCCTCCAGTTTACTGCACTTGCACGGATCCGTTATTTCTAGGGGCATATAGAGTTGGGTATCATCAGCATAGCAATGAAAACTAATAGCATGTTTGCGTATAATATCGCCGAGAGGAATCATGTAGATGTTGAACAGTAAGGGACCAAGTACTGACCCCTGCGGGACACCACATGAGACGGAGAAAGACTCAGAGATCGCATCACCATAAGAAACACTATGCGTCCTTCCCAGGATGTAAGATCTGAACCAAGAAAGTGCTGATCCCGAGATACCAACACATGAACAAGGCAAGCCTCCAGTTTACTGCACTTGCACGGATCCGTTATTTCTAGGGGCATATAGAGTTGGGTATCATCAGCATAGCAATGAAAACTAATAGCATGTTTGCGTATAATATCGCCGAGAGGAATCATGTAGATGTTGAACAGTAAGGGACCAAGTACTGACCCCTGCGGGACACCACATGAGACGGAGAAAGACTCAGAGATCGCATCACCATAAGAAACACTATGCGTCCTTCCCAGGATGTAAGATCTGAACCAAGAAAGTGCTGATCCCGAGATACCAACACATGATCGAAGACGTTCTATAAGAATATGATGATCAATAGTGTCAAATGCGGCACTAAGATCAAGGAGTAATAGTACTGATGAGACGTTGGAATCCAAGGCTAATAGAAGATCATTCGTCACTTTTACTAGGGCTGTCTCAGTTGAGTGGTTGGCCCTAAAACCTGACTGAAGGAGTTCAAATCTATTGTTGTCTATCATAAAATCGCTAAGCTGTCGTGCTACAACTTTCTCAAGAATTTTGGCGATAAACGGAAGGTGTGACACTGGCCTATAGTTAGCGAGATCTTCAGGATCTAGGTGAGGTTTCTTAAGTAATGGTTGAATGACAGCCATCTTAAAAGTCTCAGGTACAATGCCAGAGGAGAGTGACAGGTTGATAATATTCAAGACAGATGACCCTAAGACCGGGAATAAATCTTTGACGAGTTTGCCTGGAAGCGGGTCGAGCATGCAGGACGTCGGCTTTGCTGCATTAACTAGTTGTGTAAGACACTCCAGGGATACTAAATCAAACTGGGACAGGGTAGCCAGACTTTCATGAACCTGATTGTCCGAACTAGCATCAACACTCATAGTCGAGGTGGTGAGCGGCGCTGCCTTTTTTATTTCTTCCCTTATTAGCTGAATCCGCTGAGTAAAGAATTGCATGAAATGGTTTTCTACCATCTATATTGATAATAGGGCCAACCGATACGAATTGGTCATTTTGACCAAGATGGTGGTTGATTTGCCCTCACCCCCAAAAAACTTTACACAGACTATCTGTAGAGTACATGTAGATGAACTGCAATTCACAACTGGAACAACAGTCAACAGTCATTTTAATGGCTCCTTTTGTCATTTTGTCTTGAAAAGCAGACTGTAGTCGATTAAGATGATTCTTTGCACGTCTACCGTATACAGTCGATTGAAGTAGAAATGATTGTCAATCAAATAATTTTGAATTCAAATTGATCGGGAGTCAAATTGTAGAATCAAGTATTAGAACGGAATCGAAGTCAACGATACCCACCGCTATTAAATGTTACACGCTCTGTAAGCAAATCCATTGGTAGTCTTTTATAACCAATAAAATATGTAGAACCGTACTGGGTCAAATTCTGACCAAATATTGGGTAATGTAACCAAACCCGCTCAACCAGCTAGTTTGGTAGGTTTTTTTTTTAACCATTCAGTTTTAATTTAGTCTCTGCTGTTGGCGGTGGTATTCAAGTAGGTTGAGCGGTTAACAATATCTTTTTTTCTAACTATAGTGTCTATGGCCTAAGACGATTACACAAAAAATTGCTCTTTACCTTTGCTTAAAATGCCTTCATATAACATCAACGTTTTTTCCAGCGGGGGTATAATTTGAGGAAATACGGGAGGCGGCACGTTATTATTAAATCGAATTAAACAGTTGACTACCTTATCGCTGTTCTCACTTAACGAGGCATTAAGTGTTAACGAAGCGGAAGGTGTCTGTGTGAGCAGCGGCATGTCTTCACTAAGTGACAGGCAGCCTCAGGTGAAGATGTTAAAGATGGAAAATCCTCTGTGACGCTCATGCCCGCACGCACACACGTGCGCGCAGACACACACACACACACACACATTTATCTCCATCCTATTGAATAACTCTGTGATGCTTTCCATATTCCATGTGAGGGATTATTACAGCTTTACCCACAATCCCCAGCAGCTGATTATCCTCCGTGTTGACAGGACAGAGCTGCGCTATCGGCGTCGAGCAGCAGCCTGTGTGCGCGCGTGTGTGCGTTGTATGTTAATGCAGTACCAAGCAGGTGTTTGCAGTTGATACCTGCAGCTCCAGCGGGGCTTGATCACCTCAGCATGGTAGCTCACCTTGGGGAGGGGGAGACGCAGTACACAAAGCTCATTAGTTAGGGCGGGCGCGCACATACTGGAGGCCTACATGCCTAGCAGAGTACTGATACACTGATACCATGCAGGGTAACCCCCCCCAGGGTACCCCCCCCCCCCCGGAAAAAGGAAACAAGGAAACATTACGATAGCGTCTGCAGACGAAATTTTAAACTTAAATGAAACACCTGTGTCACGGTGGAAAGTGTCTCTCTTTGTTACTCGGTTCAACATGAATAGGTTGACTTCATCCGTCGCGGAGAAAAAATGGATATGCAAGTGGTTGCCGTTAATTTGAGTAGATTTGCCTCCCAGGTCTTCACGAAGTTCACGCCATTTGAATCAGTCAGCATAATATATGTGTTTTGTTTATTTGATGAGTTTTGTGTGATTAAGAGATTGTTTCCATAGAAGTGTTTCGCTTTTGTTTGGCTTTCTTTCTTTAAACCTTGTTTGAAATCAAACCTAGTTTTTTCATTGTCTCCACATTTTGTCTATAATGTTTTGTGTAGTGAAAGCTTGTGGTTTACGTTTTTTGTTGTTGTTGTTCTATTTTTTAATGAATGTACGTGAATGACATGTTCTGACATGTTTTTTGTTTTTTTTTTTAACATTTTTTTGTGTGTAGTGGAGATCACCACCAAATGTGTTGGTGGATAAAAATACGTTTTCTGTGGCTTCTGTTGTTACTTTGTCTCAATCAAAATGCATTTTGTGGGAATTATTTAAGACTTTGCTATATGATTAACTAAAAAAGTGATCAAAAACATATATAAAAGTTAGTCATCCATAATTAAGTGGAAATTTCTTATTAGGTCTTCTGTGTTTGTCTGTTTATTATTTCTATACAACTGGAATAATACAAGATTCTGTGACAACTTTCAAATCACCTGTGGAGATATTGGTTTTCCATTTGAGGAAAATGTTGGTAAAATATTGGCAGATTTGACAAACACCGTTTGTAAACACTACAAAAAAAGCAATGCCAAACACCACAGAACTGAAACTGTACGCGTTTTATTAAAAGTATTCGGAAAAATCTCAGTTGTGTAGGTTTGTACACAAGAATTGTTATTTTTACGATCTGCTCAATAAAAAAACAAAAACTGGAAAGTTTATGTTCGGCTATTTTCTATTATAAATTTAGCAAATATCTCCTTCTTGTGGACTCAAGCTTGTGAAATAGTTCATCTCATAGGGTTTATGTCTCGTCACATCCCTAATATATATTTATATATGAATGCCTATACTTATATGACAATACATTTACAGTTGACCACCCCTCAGTAGCTTATCACTACCAGTGTGGGGTGCGTGACTACTCACAGAGATTTAGAAAACATACAGGACTGCAAATTCCTATGCATAGGCTTCATAGGTCCTACCTGCAAGATGCTGGAACATTACCACCACACCACAGCTGTACCAACTTAAACGTGCTAGAATTGTATGCTTGAGGCTTTCGCATTCAAGTGAGACACTTTGGCCCCTCTTAATTTATTTGAAGATTCACACGAGAGGAGGAATGGAAATGACATGTCCATTTAGAGCTTGTAATTGCAGATTCACACACACATTCGCATATTTCCAGCAGACATACATAGGTAATGCAGAGGATTTAGTTTTAGACGCCTCGCCTCTAGACACACCTATTTGCGACAGAATACACACACAGTCAGTCATACTCAGAGGTTGCTTGTGAACACGATGAACCAGAAATGCCATTATCTTAAGCCAGTGCTACTGACTCTGCGGCATCAACTTTAACCCTCCTTTCACATTTCCATGTTTGCCAGCCTGGCCTAACACCATGTCTCGGCCATGACTTATTCGAGGGAGTTATATCTCATGACCTTCCTTTATTTACCCAGTTCAGGTGAGAAGTTGATGGAAAAGACAAACCAGCAGAACTCTCTACTGGCAGTGGCAAACTAGGTGGGCATGCAGTTCAAAACCGTCTTAGACTTCTCCCATTCGTGTTGGGTGACGAGATTAAAGATCGCTGCGAAAAGCAGTGTGGCAAATAATTTTGCAAATTACTTAGGTGAGTTCATCTTTGAACCAGTGGTTATCAGAAGGCCAGGTTGCCTAAAGTCCTCATTACATAGACAACAGGACACAGCCTTTCCCCAATGCAGCTTTGAGACCAAAGCACCGCTATCTGTGCCACTATCCATCTCTCGTCATTCACTTTGATCCACTTATTGGACTGTGGACACTGCGCAAACATGCATTTTTTTGGGGGGGGGATGTGCCAACTTCTTAACATTGCCCAATTTTAAGAATTTGTGCAAAACTCTGACAGGGAGGCACCAGGTTCTTCAAGCCTATTTGAATGCAGGGAACTTGTTTCATCCTCCATCCTTGTACGGAAAAGGGGGCTGATTTTCATGTTGAAGATTACAATGACAGGATCAAGACATCTGTAGCCACTTACCCATCTGTGTCACAGTTGGCAATAGCTTGTTGTGACTGTCAAAGCCACAGTGTACAGAAGAGGGATGTACGTTTTACTGGAGAACAGTGATGAAGGACTTCTTATGGGTAAAGGCCGTGCTAGTTGTTGTTCATGATTTGGCCTATTCTATCTTGGAGAAACATAGGTTGATCGCGTTAATGACATAGGTGTGTGTATGTACACACCTATGTCACTTAACTTAGTAAAGTAGGAGTGCCTCAGGACAATTATGTGTGTACAAAGCAGAAAGATTGACTGGATTACTATCCTCTTTCAGCATACAATGTGTATGACCACTCCCTTATTGCTCTTTACCATTCTTTTCAAAAGGCGGTATGAGCGGCGAGGACGGTGAGCAGATAGAAAACGTTCGGAGGTATGTGAGAAGTAGGACAGGCTATGCAGTCAAATGATAATAGAAAATATGAAGACGAATTAATGTAGGGAGCAGAGATCGAACATTTTGTTTATCGACTAACTGACAGCATCAAGGTTAGTTTTACGTCAACTGACAATCCTGACTTGCTTAATGAACTTGGTGTCGAGTCTAGTGAAGACTTAACCCCGCTCAAACTGATACAAAGTCGGAAGTTCATGAAGGGAATCGAAGATGGCAAATTAAACTTTTCACTGATTACACATTTGTTTGTATCTGAACTCCGGCCTTAATACATTAGCTCAACAATACACTTTGTACAGTGGACCCCCGATTTACGACGTCCCTGCCTCACGTTTTTTTTCAGCTTACAACGAAGACCGCGCCGTTCTTTCTCCCCTCTTTACGGCATTTTTTTCACCTTACGATACCTCAAACATGGCAGTCAGTGTGCGTGCGTGGCTCTGCGGGTCACTCCGGACTCATAAGCCGATACACACGTCACTGATTACGTCACTACAATGCTGGTCTGCTATTGGTCGGCGTCACTCGTTCCAAAATGGCAGAACGTTAAAGCTTTGTTCTCCTGTGAGTGCTTACAAAAATGTATTTATAGTGCATTTTAGTGCTTAATTCAAACTTGAATTGATCAGCCATGGGTCCCAAGATTGCTACTGATGTTAAAGAGAGAAGTAAGAAGATGATTTATGTGGAAATGAAGATGGAGGTAATCAAGAAATACAAAGAAGGCTTAACTTGCCTAGCCTAGGCTACCCTCACTAGGGAATATGGTCATAACAAGCTTTCACGTCGCTCAAAGTAAACAAAGTAAATAAATCCTTTTAGTATTTTTTTATTTATATTTAATTGTATGCATGTACATTATATATAAGTAGCACTCACGATACTATTTTGATACCAAGTTTTAATACGTATATACAATTTTGATGTTTTTACCTGGGTTTACACGCATTAGCTAATTAACAGGTTTGGATTGCCCGCCATACAGCCAAATTGCGTTACGATCCCAACCACGGAACGGAATAATCCCGTAAAATTTTCTTTTTCATTATATTCTATAGCCTATAATCATTTCACACCACTTTAAGTACTATGTTTCCAACCCGTCAGTATTAA
This sequence comes from Hippichthys cyanospilos, assembly GCF_059441005.1. Taxonomy (NCBI): domain Eukaryota; kingdom Metazoa; phylum Chordata; class Actinopteri; order Syngnathiformes; family Syngnathidae; genus Hippichthys; species Hippichthys cyanospilos. Next base: position 23,378,800 of record NC_142369.1, on the reverse strand, counting down.
CAAAAGAGCAATGGGGGTAGAATGAGAAGTGCTCCCACGTCTACATTGTACACAGCAGTGGGAGGAGAGCTTTTTTGTTTTGTTTTGTATATTTATTTATTTTTCTTTTTTTTTTTTTACGTGTGGTGCTGAGATAAATAGGATTAGGGATTTGGGGAGCTTTAGGGAGGAATAATCCGTCAATGTATCAGGGAGAGAGAGACGGACAAAAAGAGAGCGGAGATGATGATGAAAAGAGAACGCTGCTGTTCACTGCGCCTCATTCTGAGCGTGCATTGACATTGTCTCCCATTTTTCCTCCCAGGATCAGCTTTCATTTTGTCACTACCGCTGCTGTAATTGCCTCCTAATCGCCTCATACTGCCTGTGGGCGCGGGGGGGTGTGCGCGCGCGTGTGTAAAACCGGGGACGGAGAATTAAACATTCACAGTAATTGATCAGATTTACAGTTGACGAGAGAGCGAGATCTCAGAGTTTGTTTGTTGTGGGTGTTAGTATGGAAGGGCGGATTGGCGGCCTGGTGTGCTATTTAACACGCGGTTGATTTGAACAGCTGCTGCTTTGAGTTATTATAGACACGCTCCGTATCCATGCCACGTGTTCATGCGCCAATAGAATAACAACCAGCAGACAAATCACAGAGTAACACTTAACAGGTTTGGGGGGGGGGGCATTACAGTGGATTCACACTAAGGTGACGTGCTGGGCAACAGGAGACCAGAAAAGTGGCACATTTTTTCTACCATGCAAGATGTAAACAACATACGAGACTTCAAATCAACATTCAAGTGTGATTGGCTTTTTGGTGTGTTCAAGTGATCATTTGGCACCTGTTTTACCATTATCACCACCATCGTAAAATAGAAATACACAATATGACAGCACAATACAAACACGCCCTCTAGACCAGCTCAACAATCCATATTCACCTAAGTCACAGGTGTCGGACTCCAGTCCTCGAGGGCCGGTATCCTACATGTTTTCAAACCTTTTCCATCAAAAACACCTGATTCAAATGTTTGGGATCATTTTGAAGCTCCTGCAGGGCTTGCTAATTAGCTAATCATTTGAATCAGGTGTGTTTGGGAAAGAAAACCAGAAAACATGCTGGATGCCAGCCCTCGAGGACTGGAGTTCGACACCTATGAGTCCTACACTTTACCATATAGGTCACAAATGACATATGGCAACAAATGAGCAGATGGCGGTTTCACTGACTCACCTTAGTTTATGTCATTGAACGGTGAAAAGGGGTCATGAAGTCTAGATGAAGGATCAACTGATGACAGTGGTGGACAGTAAGGACGCAGTGATCACAGACGTGACGGATAACTCACAATGACTCAATAACTTACATGATGCTATCACTCAGCAGGACACGAGTTGCCAAGCACATCATGGAAACAATGCAAAGTATTATGCAGCTTTTTCAAATTTTCAACAGCAAAGCCTCCACAAGTCTACATGGACCTCAATCTACTTAAAAAAATAATTGCTTCAAATTTTCAATAAATTTGACCAAATTGTATTTTTGTGATGCCCTAAATAATGTTTGTTCAAATTACCTAAGTGTGATGCTATTATTTGCAATATTTTTAATAAATAGATTAACTCAAAATCTATTTCAGAATATTAGAACACCTTTCAAGTCAGATTCCCATTCGGATTGTTTTTTTAACTTTGAATTTTAAAGTAGAAAAACACAATTGTAATATTTTGTAAGATTGCGTACAGCATTTTTAATATGTAATAAAATAATGGCATAATTTAAAAAATACTTGATTAAAATATATGTTTGAAAAATGCAAATAACCGTTGGCTAGTTACAACATACTGACAAAATTAATGCAAGGGGATCCCTCGTTGCGTTGTACAATTTCTTGTGAATTAACAATCTACTACTGCGCAAATATATTGATCGTATGTGCCTTATATGCAGGGGTGCACATAAATTACTTTACTCACATGAGTATCAGGCCATAGTTTTTGGTACGCACTCTGTTTCATTAAAATAGTCTTTTTTTCCATTCGTACTTTCGTCTGTTCCGCCAGAAAGCTTGCCGGACAGGCAAGTCGGGAAGCGAGCGTGCATTTTCCTCTTAAAATAGCCCTCACAAAATGTTAATAAAATATTCGCTGAGAAAATACATTAAATGTAAATACTAAACCAGTCATCATAACTCAAAAACATTTTAAACAGTAAAAAAATGCAAATCAATTTGGTATTTGTTTGCATTCATTCAAAATGATTAAAGTATATAAATCTGAACTTTTGTTTTGAAAGGCTTTAGCGAGCTAACGCCATGGCCACAGATGTGCAATTGACTCATGATGACCAAAGCAAAAATTGTCTCTCGACGATAATCCGTTAAACCGTGGAGAAAAATCGCTCGTAACTTGTATGTCTTTGCATTTTTGCAATCTTTTCTTACCGTGCTATTAAGTTTGGTAATAAAACAACGATCACTGTCAAGTTGATTCCGTTTTGGAATGAGAAGAGTAATAAATGGTTAACGTTCTGCTAAAGTATTTGATAAATAACTATCAGTTTCACAGATCGGATGTTGTTTGCAATAAGTGGGCAAAGTCATCTATCTGGAAAACATTTTGGAATGAAAAGAAGAAAGACTGATATCATCATTGTGGATATATTTGCTGTGTGTTTTAATTGAGAACGTACGTATATATTTCAAGCGGACCGATTTGACAATGCACATGCGACGTTACGATTTTACCATCCAGCCACAACAAGCAGGTCCCGAAACGGGGTCCAACAAGGCTGACCATAATATGGGAAGTACCACTGGCAGCAGCCAACCATCCATAACGGACTTGTTTAAATAATAATAATAATAATAATAATAATAATGAAGACATATGCTGGCAAGTCAGCAAAAACAAGAAGCTGCCCAAAAAGCTAAACAAAATTCTCCATACCATAATTTGACATATTTATTATCTCTTTTCCCGCAGTCAAGGACATGCTAGAAAAAAATGTGGAAATGCTATTTTTTTTTTAAGTGTTTAAAAACAAGCCAATGGTGTGCTGCTAGAATTTCTCTATTCTTTTGAATTTTTTTGTTTTTTAAATCGTTAAATATGCCATGGAAGATGTTTTTTTCCTTATCAATTTATTCACAAAAATGGTCTAATTTATGGCAATACGTATCACAATGCCTTTCCTGTATCAGAATATATTGTAATGCTCGTTCAAGCCGCAAGACCACGCGCTACTCAAAACGGGGGAAAAAGATAATTGGTGCCAAGAAAACCTCACAAAGACTACGTCAATTTAAAAAAACAACACCATTTATTTTCTAAACTTTTCAGATTAGCTGTTAAGACAATTTAAGTTTTCTTCAACATTTCTTTTCCATGTAAAACATGTACAAAAACACTTTATTTCTAAACAACTTCCCATAAGAAACCAAACAGAAAAGACTTATATACATTTTTACAAACATTCACTGGGCAAAAATAGATTAGAAAATAAAAACATAAGCACATAGTCATAAAGTATTGTCATTTTAAATGATGCTGTAATAAAAGTAGCATTGACGTTGGTCGTTCTTTGTGTGGGGCAGCTGTTGAATGAGCGAAATAATCAATTACTATATGACAATTAAGTATTGTTGATGAATGGCATTTTGACGCAACTGAGTTGTACAGTTCAAAAATGGAAGTTTAGAACGTTCAGATTCTAATATTTATGTGAATAACTAAATGAATTTGGATGCCCAAAAAGTTTTAAAATCACTGTTTAGGTTCTGTATAAATAAATGAACTCTTATTTGGTCTGCCTTGTTTGAATTCTTTAATAGCATAAAATCAGTGAAGGGGGACCTTTTGAAAAGGACTCAAAACCCATGCATCAGAAGACTTCGTCCATTTTCTGTCGTGCTTGTCCTCATGCTGTATGTGTTGCGGGAGCCCTGCCTATCCCAAATGACTTTGGGTGACAGGTGGCGTACACACAAAAAGTGGTCAAATTAGGGCTCTTCAATTTACCTAAAATGTATATTTTAGGAATGTGGGAAGAAACCTGAAGACACCAGGAGTACCTGAGCCAAGATGTGAACAGAGGTGGACGTGCTTAGCGCCAACTTGAAAAGTTTCCCTCACAAATGCTCATCATATACGTATGTATATTAGTTCCATAATACTTTTTTTCATGAATTTAGTATGGCCTTTGGAGGACTTTACAGAAAATAGAATAATGTCCCGCCACCCTGGTGTTAGATGCTAAAATGTTACATGAGCCTTAGGACAACTGATGGCAGGAACGATCTGTTTATGTGAAAGTGTGCGTTTGTGTGTGCGCGCCCATGTGTAGGTGGAATCGCTAAGGACAGCAGAGGCCACGATGAGATGGCGTGGGCGTCTCCAAGCAGGGAGCTAAGGTTCAGAGGGCAAAGAGGCAACAGGCTCTGAGCAGAACATTCGCGCCGCCTCCGAGATTCTTCTTGGCTTATGTCCACCCTTTTGTCTACTCTGTCATGGGGTGGCATTTTCCCGCAATGCTTTTGTTGGCTTCAGTGTTTACTCCGCTTTAATAAAATGCATGGTCCTGTGTCGCCCTTTAAGTGATCCACAGAATAGAGGCAGCGTTCCAACCTTCCAGTAACATCCGCCTTGGTCCGTCTTTTTTCTCTTTTTCCAAGTTGCGACAAAAAAGGGGATGTGCACGATTTGAAGCTGTAAAAATGGACGATACAGACAAGCCTTTCATAGCCGTGTTAGTAGATGACCTCATAGACAGTGGCCTTCTTGTCTCCGGAACCGGTGACTATGTACTTGTCGTCCGCAGATATGTCGCAGCTGAGCACTGAGGACGACTCCTTTGACTGCAGGGGGAGGGAAAAGACATGCATGAAAATTGGACTGAACTAACTAAAGGGCGCAAGATCCAAACCGATATGTATTATTTTTTTAATTGCGGCACTCCCGTATGATTTGAACACATTGTAGACATATTTGAAATAAGCGCAAAATGTATGAAAATACTGCATTTTAGTATCTGAGCCATTATGAGGTGGAGCCTGGTGGGACGGCATGTGACATGATGACCTGGAGGGGTATTTTGCCTGGTTAAAACTATGGAGAGCCTGAGCACTCCTGTGAGTGGGTTCATCATATTCATCCACGATGTACGGGGGCCAAGATACAAAGCAGGCAAACGGTAATATTGTGAGGGTGACGTAATGATTGATGTCATCCGAGGTCACGCTGAATACATTCATTATCTCAGGAACGTGAAGTACCGACAGTGCATACCTGGAATATGCTGGCGCCGTAAGGAGTTCTCCATGCGTTTAGCAAGTTGTCCTTTCCGGTGCTCACGAACCATTTACCTGCATAATAACAGAAGCCCTTCAATGCAATCTGTATTGAGGCAAACAACAGGTCACACTCATTGTTTACGTGATTGTGTCCACAAACTTAGGTTGTTTGGTTGCAATGTTTAAGTCGAATACAGCCTAATGCACACAGTCTTATACGCTTCAAAGTATTTTATTAGCCTTACGCATAGTTATTGAGCAAGTCTTCTCTCAATATCAATTAAAGCAGCACTGGGCGTGGTTCTTTTTTTAATGTCGATTTTCAGTCATGGTACTCCGCAGAGATTGAATCGAAACAACCATTTTTTTTTCGTATTTGTTAAAAAAATTGCTATTGGGCAAGATTTTCTCAGTTGCGGACTGACTGCATGGGGGAGGCGAACTTTTTTTCAAGCGTTCCATAGAAAGACTTTGAGTGACTTTCAGAGCTTTTGTTGGGGACCGCTAAAAACATCTAAACCAGGATACACAAGCTTCTAAAAAATGGTGAATTTGTGTTTTGAGGAGGGATTTTCTGCAACCAAAACAAAATAAGAACGGGGCTCCTACTAATTCAAACTAGATTCAGCATGATGTGTGTTTTCATTTTTGATCATTTGTTGTCATTTCACTTGTGTCAATGCAAGTCTGTGTCGATTTTGCTTCCCGTGAAACCGTGGTTAGAAAACACCTCTCGTGTCTCACCGCAATAGGCGAACTGCAGGGAGAGCACGCAGCTCTCATGGAGATGCAGCTGGTATTTGTCCGGCTTGGTCACGTGCAGGACCTCCACGTTGCTGCTCTCCATGCCCACGGCCAGCCACTCACCAGTCGGACAGTAGCCAAGAGAGAAGATCTGGTCGGGGAAGGAAGAGGTGGCGTTACCGGTGAGTATGTCAGCGGCCGCGTTGGCGGGGTCCTGGGTCCGCTGTGAATGCGGATTGCGCATGGCTGTTTCCAGCCGAGCGCACACCTGCGACGTGAAGTCGTGCTGCTGCAGTTGACGTCCCTCCCGCAGATCCCACGAACGAACAGTATTGTCCAGGCCTCCGGTCCACAGCTTGGTGCCATCGTTGGAAATGTCAATACAGCTGGCTCCGTCTGTGTGGCCCTGGAACTGCCTGCGGGGTGGGTATGCAGCGATTTAACAGGCTGAAACTAACAGGTTGCTTGAAAGGTGCTTTTAAGGTTCATGTAAAATGACTGTATATGGTTATCATCACGTTTTGGCCCATTTCCAGATTTGGACAACAATTATTAGGCCAAACAAATGTACAGAAAATACCTTAACCACTTAAAATACATAGCATGAAGGTTATCCTATTAATAGCTCAAATAGGCCATCTTATGCACTTCTGAATTCCTAAAAAGTAACAGCTTTGGAGACGGAATCCTCCCATCTGACTACAGTGATCATACTTTGTCCTTGCCACAATTGGTATATTTGCCCTTAACACAAAAGGGAAGGAGAAGTGTGTGTCAGGTATTAAACACCACAACCGGTTCTGACATTCCACTATCTCTTAACAGGTAAACACCAATCCCCAATATGTGACACAAAAACAGCAAAGCAGAAAAGAAAGTCGGCTTTGGAAAGGTCCACCTTTTTCCGGCTTTCCACTATTACCTTCAAACTGGTGGCCGTCACGCCTCGACACTGTACTTTTTAAGTTGTCAGCCTGACTTTGTTGTCCCTATTCCACCTTAGTGCTCTTTACACAAAAAAAACAGGGAAATAAATACGAGTTTTAACAATCTGCAAAAATGTTGCTACATATAATCTTTTATGGCCATCATCAGTTGTTTTTTTTTTTTTGTCGGGCAGCAAAAAATAATGCAATAGAAAGGTCAAAAGACTAGTTTTGCCAACGACATTTGTCCATATTTATATATGGATTTATATATGTTCCATATTGGAACATAACCTAAATCTTGTACAGAATATGTTGTAAATCCAATGTTGCGGTGTGCATGAGGTCTTACCTAACCAGCGTCTGATTGTGCAAGTCCCACACTGCAATATTGCCATCGCTGCAGCACGAGAAGCACACTTTGGAGTCCGGGCTGATGGCCAGAGCGTAACACGCCGGCGCAGATGACGTGAGCTCGGCTTTGATCCTGGGGGTGGGCGTGGCCAGGTCCCAGATGGACAGCGTGCTGGCCTCGCCGCCCACGATCAGCGTGCGCCCGTCGGGAAGGAGGCGGCAGGAACGGATGTAGTTGTCCCGGTTCTGTGGAGTAAATGAATAATTTCATTTCAACCCGCTGATAATGTTCCGAATCCCGATTTGGAAGCCGGACTTTTATTGAGGAGCGCGCTGAATCGTTGCCAGACATAAAAAGAGGACCAACTACTAGAGTGAACGTGTCTCACAAGTCAGTCATCATGATAAATTGACAAGTAGTAGAGTTTACAACCACATTGTAATGATCAGATATGCTAACAGTCAGCCTAGCTTCTTCTTCTACTATTTCATATTACACTGCATCTCACGTGTCAGAGTCTAGAGCAGACATTGCTACATTATGTGTATTGGATTGCTCATCTCGAGTACACCACACAATATAAGCGTGAGTTGCTCATCGCACATTTTAAAAAAAGATATGTAAACAAAGTATGATCAAATTAGTGTGCGCAGACTGTATGTGTGTGCGTACCAGCCGAGCAGTGCACTCTTTACTGTCTCAATGGCCTATATATGCCATTCAAACCACTCTTTACTCACCAAACAGTCAAGTTGCGACACAGGGCTCTTGTTGCCAGGGTGACTAATGTCCCACACCTTTACGCAGCCCTTCCCGCCCGTGTAGACGTGCCGCGTGGGGTTACTGATCGTGACGGCACAGACGACCTCGCCGTGGTTGAGCGTGTTGATCTGGCGGGCGTGGCGAGGGATACCTGGGCCCACCAGGGCATCCGGGGGGAATGGGACAGGCTGCATCTGACCATCGGCCGCAACATGAAAGGAATACGCACTGGGGCACAAATTACAGGAAAAAGAGCACAATGTTGATAATTGCTTAATAACAGGGAAGCCTTCAATGACCTTGTATGTTCCCGCGCTAATCAAACAAGTTGCTGCAAAGTCACTTACGGCTTGCCACCAGGGATTCCTGTCAGACTGGGAGGCATTCCAGGAACCCGCATGTGAGGGTGCGGATCAAAGCCGACCTTGATGAGAGACGGCGCAGACGATTTATGAGCACAGTGCAAACACACACACATGCACTGGCAACATTTGTGTACACAACAGTGCATTAAGTCTAGCGAGCACAGAACAACCAACCACACACAATCTGAAATTGAATGACAAGTTTAAGAGTCTTTGACTGGTAAACACGCAGACTAAAAGCTGTCGGTACCTTCCCAATACTCAAACACGCACACCTCCCAACCTGACACACAAACAGTTGCTAAGTAAACACAAGCAGAGTTACGGCAAAGTGCTGCTCAGACACAGGCCCCACTTGACTGAACCTATTCAAACAATGTAATGAAGGCTATGCAAATACGGGAATGAGTGATGAGCTTGTTGAAAAATAAACTCTGCCTCATGCTGACTGAACAAATACGCGTTTAACAACTGAATTTGTGCGGGAGTCAAAACATGCTGTCACTAACCCACGCTAATGCAGAATTAAAGACGATTTGCTTTACTCTGTCAGCCGCTGCCAGGTTGGCATTGCAGATGAGATCTCATTCTCAAGTGCCTTAAATGGCTAAATTAAGAATCTATATATATTTAAAATTGGTATGGGCGATATGGCCACAAAATAAATTCTTGATTTTATTTCAGTCATTCACTAGATTACAATTTTAATCTGTTTTATTTGATGTCATAAACCCAACAACCATTTATTTAACGATGTGATTAACTAAAAAAATAAATCCTAAGAATAATGTTTGGATTGATGACTTCATGGTAAACTAAACTAGACTCCCAATATATCTCAGATGGTCAGAACTATGACAACTCTCACCATTGGCGAACGGCCATATGCCGCCACGGCAGCGGCGGCGGCGGCCGCGGCGCTCATCTGAGGCGAAATGTTGTGTAGTCCGGCAGCGTAGGCAGCGGCGCTGGCTGCCCCGGCCAGCTCACCGTTCATCCCCGCGGCGTGAGGCAACATGCTGAACGCCCCCGGATACGGGCCGGGAACTGCCAGAGGAGTCCTGAGACCCGCAGCTGCGAGGAGACAAAGTTTGATACAAGAGCCATGAAATAAAAGCTGTGGCTATTCCAGGTCAAATGCCCTTGTGCAGTAATGTGACGCGATTCAAAGGTTGGCTCCAGGCAGGTTCCTTCTACATTGGATTAGCAGGGAGGTACAAGCTCAATAAATATTCATTATATACACATTGATTGGGTTTCTTAGCCTTCAACCTGAAGCAATTAGTGAGCTTTTTCCTCACTGATATTAATGAGCGTCCATTGTATCGGGTTCCTTTTAAACACATGATCTACTAGCGTGTGTGCGTGCGTACTGAAGCAACACATCCTCCTACTAATGACATGAAAACATGTGCAGCACAATGAGGACGCAGTAGATGCAGAGAGTACCATACATCTGTTAGATAGCTATTTATTGTGTGGGAGGCCTTCTAACCATCCATTTCCTTTTGCGTACAACGGGAAGGCTACACTATGGAGTGGTCACCGGTCCAACACAAGGTACGCAACAGAATATCATTCACAACTATGGACTTTCTAAAGTCTATCAATGCTATCTGCCCAAGATGTGGAAGCATTGGTGTATTACACTCCTCTGAGGTCATTGATTGTTTTACTCTTGTCAAAATATTGTGTTTGGTACTTTTTTTATTATCATTTTGTATGCATTGTCTTGTTTTGAATTCTGACGCGGTTTTAAGATCAACTCTTGCAATCGTTTCAGACCTCATTCACTAAACGTGACTCAGAGCGGAAGAGGAAGGTAAAATATACCATAATTTTCAAAGGGGAAATTTTGACAGATCGCTAAATAAATGTTTTGAATACAAATACGTAACCTCTCTATTGTACATTAGTCGTACTCAATCGTCTATTGTACAATAGTCATACGATTTTAAGCCATTTCAAAAGCAATTTAAAGTTTTTTGTGCTATCTTTTAATGGGTGTCTTCATTTCACATTATGGCGTTCATCTTGGCTTCTAATTTAGAAAAAAAATTACCCTTTATCTATTGTCCAAAACCAAACAAATTTTAAAACAATATCTTTGTTTAGTACAGTTAAAATTCAGCCAATTTTAGAAGTAGCAGGCAGAACTTTGTTTTAAGAAGAGACATACTGGGAGGATGTGGAATGTCCATTGAAGGGGCTTTAGACAGGCTGGGTCGGACGCCAGGTGTGGCGCTCGGCCCTGGAGTGGAATCCCCTCTTGGAGTGGGTGTGCTTGACTTGAGCCCGGGGGTGCCTGCTTTGTCTCGCTGCCACATAGACAAAACATCAAAGTTATGTTAACCTTCACAGGTTGTGATAACTGACGGAAAAAAAAAAGAACCCAAACAATATTCGAACCATTGCCATCTCTTTGGATTTGAGGGAGGAGGAGCTAGCCGACGATGCGGTCGAAGCAGGACTGCAGGGGTCCTTCTTGAGAAGGCGTGCTTTATCCAAGCCGTTCTCTCTCGGGGAAGGGAGGGGCGTGCCGCGAGGCGAGGGTTGCTCCTACCCGAGAGATAACCATCCATACAATTAATTACAGGCAAACAGAATTCCTGTAATGAACCCGTCAGTATTCAAGGAAGATTCCCACGGGGACCATAATGAATGCCAATCAAGCAAGAGCCATGTCTCCAAAGTCTTGAAATGAAGTTTTGCATGAATCTTTTTAAAAGCATTGATAAAAGGCACAGGTAAAGACAAACTGACCTCATTTGAGACATCCACCACTAAATTGTCATCGCTTTTCTCCCCGTCGCTATCCTACAAGGATAAAATCGTCCATGAGAGCTTCATCAAATAACCCAAAGGGAAATTGCTGAATAGTAAAGTGCAAAAAAACATTTGTGCTTCATTACGCTGTCTAGTTAAGTGAATAGTACTAAGGCGTCAAAGTGTTCCAATGAAAGACAAGTGTGTCGTACATAGTGGCTTGAGTCCTTGTCTTCCACTTTGCGCTTCTTATTGTCGTTTGAGAAGTCGGGTCCGTTCCGTCGCTTGTCTGAGCTGCGCAGGCTTTCGGGCAGCAGCGCGTTACTCTGCACAGCGTAGGAGACAAAACGGGGGTTAAGCCAGAAGGTTCGGAACGATATGTTTTGTTGACTTACATAACTACTCCACATCAATGTTAAACAAGTAAAGTTGAGAAAGCTCTTATCATGTGTTTAAATTCTCCGGCCTGCTCCTCTCGCCAGACTAATGCTCTGTGGCGGCCCAAAATAGAATGCTAACAATGAGACACTGTCTTCTCATGCATTGTTTTGTAGTTACGGCAGTCACACGTTTTTCACACAACCGTAACTTTACACAATGTCAGAGTAGGACATTGTTGATAGACTAAGCAACGTAATAAACCAAGGACACCCTGTACGAGAATGCAAGAAGTTGTGACTTTTTTTCCCCAGCTTCAAACCTGTCACTTTAAACGATGACACATCTTATTTGCAGATTTTCCCGATCCCAGAAGCAAACTGTTCTCATCTCAAGGATTCATAAAATTTTATGAGCTCCATTTTGAAGTGTTTAATCAAATTCACACACATTAAAAGATTTGAATCGGTAATTATGCTCATCTCTTCTAACGAGCACACCCCCATTATGCAGAAAGCGTGACATAAATAAATCCGATGACGCAACTGGATACGGATACGGATCTGGAGCTTAGGTGTCTTGCAGCAGGGGAGACATGAAAGAGATCCAGGACACTGGCCCCCAAGGACCAGGATTGAAGAACCCTGATTTATAATAGGCCCCTTCACACCGCAGGAACTTTATCAGGAACTATCTACAGTACCGTACGGTAGTTCCCCTTTCCGTTCACACAAAACGTTCTGGGTCTGGATGGTTCCCCCAGCATCTAGCAGGGCTGATCTAAGTACCTAGCCATAACTAGGCTCTTTGGAGTGTTGTGCTAACACCGATCGGTTGGGTATCCGTAGCCGGCGTTACACGACCCAGCAGTTGTTTTCACTGAGGCCAGTTTAATATTTTAATATAATAGGAGAAAAAAAATGGTAGGTGGATGGATGCTCTAGAACAGACTACTGAGTATTTAAAGGGAAGAGGACATCCAACACCGATTTGCCTTAACTCGTTGACGGAGGGCCCAAATTAAGCGAGTCCTTTTGTGATGTGAAGCTTTATAAAAATGTTTTTAAAAATACGCAGCCTGATCTCCGACTGTAGCAGATTTACGTCCGGCGATCTAGATCTGAAACCTGCTACACTTTGTACTCAGTCCGTGTATTCTTTTCGTAGCTTTTTGTCGTAAACAACATGCCGGGGGACACTGAAGCACCAGCCGAAGATGCAAACGCATCTGTTGGCGACTTCGCCTTCTGTCTACTGCTCGTTGTTGAAGCAAACTGGTGTTGGATGTCCTAGTCCCCCCAAATACTCACAAGCGCAGAAACAAAGCTGAGTCGCCGATGGAAGCGCACACCAACGCCTGACTTTACGACACTTGACACTGATGACTTGCGCATTATATGGCATTATAGGAACTTTTTATTAAAAGTGGAAATGTTGGAGAAAAAAAAAGCTTGTTTTGGCATTCAGCCTACAAGCTTGTTTGAACATATTTACATATGTATAAGCAAGTAAGTACAATAATATATTTGCAAAAAACGAGTTTACTCATCAAAAACGTTTACTTCAGATTGGCAGCGCCTTGCTTACGGAATAGAGTGCAGCTCAAAAAAAGTTTTTGTTTTTTTACGTGGGTGCGCCTTATTGAACATGCTTTCCCTAATGAAAGTGCCAACAAAGATAAGTTGTGTTAAGCAGAATTAGAATTGTGCAGCGGAAGCAACTGTTGAGAGTCCCCCTAACCCCAAATCCCACTTGAAAACTGACAAAGTATTTACGTTTTCAATGGTAAATTAAACATGCATTTGCTATATTTGTGGTATTTTTCATCAGGACCCGCAGTTTGATAGCCACCCTGAGATGTCTTGTTTTGTAGGGAACCAATAAAACCTATCCAGTTGTGCGCAACTTTTTGTATGATTTAATTTAATCAGCTGGGAACACGTCGCACTAGACCGCACTTTCCTACTAATGACAGCCACTCTGCTCATGTGTGGAACAGGTTAAAAAAACAGAGTGGACCTATTAGCAAATAGGTTAAGAACTCACAAGAGCGCAACTGAAGCGGCCACACACACACCTCTGAAGTTGATGATTGTATTAAGTGGCTCTTAAAATCTAACCACACTGCCTCTCTTGGTTGTGTGTGTGTGTGGAGATGAGTGTGTGCTATGTGTAATTGACTGTGAAAGCCTATGTGTGTACTGCTTGCATAACGCTTGTGTGTCTCACACACAAAGGCACACACTACCCGCCCCCCCCCCCCAACACACACACACGCGTACACACACACATACTGCCTCCTGACCAACGGCTCCTATTGTTAATGGATTAAAGCTTCATGTCGAGTCCATTATAGTCTCAGCTTGTCAATGAAATGTGCATCCAGCATATACAAACACACATGCGTGCGCACACATCAAGCGGCAGGGTGGGAGTGCTGACAGAAAGGGGAGGAGAGGTGTGGGGGTGGGGGATAAATGAAAGAGGAAGAGGAAAGGAGGGGGTGAGAAAAAATGGGGGAAGTGGATGAGGAGATTAGAGGACAGAGAAGATGGAGGAAGGGTGTGAGTGTGTGGAGGAGAAAAAAGGGTTGACAAGAGACGAGGGGTGTGGAATGACGGGCAGAAAATTGGCATTCTACCAATACCCCCAATCTCCCCCCTCCCTTGTCTTTATATTAGGGTTCTAGTGGGCTGAGCACAGAAGCTCTGACCCGCAAAACATAAGCAAACCCCCTACAGTTTCCTGATTTTCTTTGAGCGTGACGCCCCCCCTCCCCCACATACACATATACATGCACGCACTCACATACGCACACAAGTGTCATATGACTGCTGCACCTTCACCCCTCCCGTACCCGAGTCCACTCCTCTGAGTGGTGGCGATATTAAATACAATGAGAGTCTTTAAGCGCGGGATCAGGGGCAGGGGAGGGGGAAAGGGGGGTTATGAGGCGGGGGTAATCTGCTCACTGAGGTGTTAAATAGGGACAACAATGCAGGCTGGGCTGGAAGAGGAGTGTGTGCGAGCGCGTGCATGTGTGTGTATGTGCTAGTGTGTGTGTTTGTAAGAGCTAAAGAGAGAGAGAGAGAGAGAGAGAGAGAGAGAGCAATAGCGGGGGAGAGCGTGCTAAAAGGCTCATTTGGCAGAGAAAGGAGTTCAGCGTGGCTCCGGGGCAGAACTAAGCAAGCAACCAAAGCTCCCCCCTATTCCCCAAGAGAACACATAAACGCTCACACGTGTGTACACACGTATACACACACACTTTGGCTGTCAAGCATAACTACAGATGCCGTTGAGGTGCAAACACACGGATAAAACAATTACAAGGCATTGACATCCCTAATGTCGTGGTAAACCTCACACAGCAACAGGCGCACTTCAGTGCCCAAAAGTTTGCATTTTTACTCATCATAAGGAATGATGGAAGATGGAATTTTGTTTTCTTTTTAGCCCTTGCCCACCCATCATATGTAAAATTCAACAACCAGGTTTTTTTTTTTTTTGTTTAAATGAGCTGCCTTTAATGGGCTGAAAATGTGTGAGAGCAGGTACATGACTAGAGTCGTGAGTGTGCTGGAGCCTATTCCAGCTGTTTCAGGCACTAAGCGAGGTATACCCTGAACTGGTTGAAAGCCAATTGCAAAGTACACAAAAACAAACAGTAATATGCACTCACAATTGCACCCAACAACATATTAGCGTGCCTAATATACCAAGCATGCCACCATGTCGTCAATACATATACTGTAAAAATCCCCCAAAACGGAATTTCTGCACTTATGGCCTGATATTTATTTGTGCCCATTGGATTTTAGAGGAACAGTATTACAGTAGGTCGAAGACATAAGGTAAGCAAAGCTGCAGATGTCAACACAAGTGGCGGGAGGTTATGGTGCATTTGTGTTTAGCATCTTGTTCCCTGCATGAATCACATGCATGATTATTATGGGGTGTAATTCTTTATCACTTTATACAATTTGACAGAAGAACCTAACATCAAGAAACATGAGAATTGATTTTCTCGGAATAACAAAGAGTGCAGATTTTTTTTTTTAAAGTACTGTGAGTAAAGGTACTTACTGTGCCAGGTTCCCGATCTCCTGTGGCCAAAATTGTGATAGCATGAGGAAAAAGGAAAAAGAAGATAATGATCTGTATACACATATATTTCTAACTAATACACAGTATGTTACAAATGAAATTGAGGAAAAATGAAGCCAGACCTCTCAAATGTTCAGGTCCTCCAGAATGTGAATCAGGCCCTGAAAGGTGTGGCTTTTTATCAGCACTGTCTTTTCCAGCAAGATGCGGAGGCCCTGCACCAAGTGCTCCCGAGAGCGCCAACAGGCTGGCCGAACCGCCCAGCTGAGATGGGTGCAGGCCAGCAGGGTGAGGTGTTAGGGGCACATGGGCACCGCCGTGGTTATGTGAGAGATGCTGCTGTTGGCAGAAACAGTTTGTTTCATGTGCTGTACTGTAATATTAAGTTGTGCCGGCTTGATTCTTCATATTTTTTGCCAAGTGAGGATGACAAGCACAACACTTTACTTGAGTTCTGACGTTTTGTTCATTTTTTTTTTGCAATTAAA
This sequence comes from Hippichthys cyanospilos, assembly GCF_059441005.1. NCBI lineage: Eukaryota > Metazoa > Chordata > Actinopteri > Syngnathiformes > Syngnathidae > Hippichthys > Hippichthys cyanospilos. The sequence continues at coordinate 23,362,633 of NC_142369.1, read as the reverse complement.
TACATCAAAATGATGTTTTGCACACTCCTTAAACAAATCAAGATTAAGCTATTAACATACAAGCAGCATTTGTTAAGTGCAGTTCATGATTTTCCGTATTATTTCACAAACCATGAAAAGTTGAAGTGATAAAGCCCCAGATTTGTTTGCAATATAGAAAGAGGACCTTGAAAAAAATAACTGCATATTACTTACAATCACAAAATTGAGGACATAAAATCATAATTTGATTATTTTTCTAAATATTTCAGCCCTAGCAGGTCTGCCGGACCAGAAGCTGGTGATGACGAAAGAATGTCAGCCTATAGACAACAACCACAGAGGTCGTTTTTACTTGTCCTAGATCACAACCGGTCAATACAATTTAGATGGAAATGACCCCTGTGCACCATCTAAATAACGCTAGCATAGACTGTCCTCCCCTAAACCTTAACCCTAACCCCAATTATACACTAACCTAGACTCAATGAAACGTTGTTACCCTAAAGCACAGGTGTCGAACTCCAGTCCTCGAGGGCCGATATCCTACATGTTTTCAAACCTTTTCCCTCAAAAACACCTGATTCAAATGATTGGGATCATTTTGAAGCTCCTGCAGAGCTTGCTAATGAGCTAATCATTTCAATCAGGTGTGTTGGGGAAAGAAAACCGGAAAACATGCAGGATGCCGGCCCTCGAGGCCTGGAGTTCGACACCTATGCCCTAAAGCCTAACCCTAATCGTACCAGCAACTCTGAAATGTGATTTAACATGTGATATTGGGGGAACTGACACATAATACGCTCCAAGAGGTCATCTTTTCCGGAATACGGCCTATGTGCTCATTTTAATTGGAAGACATGCTGGAAAAACAACGTATTTTCAGGAATACAGTCTATGTGGTCATTTTAATTGGAGGACATGTTGGATAGAGACTCGAGCTTGAAAGCGTTGCAATTTTACTGTACAAAAAAAAAAAAATCTATGTAATTCATATTGCCAAAAGGCAACAGCATACAATTAAACAGCTCTGGTTGAGTGAAATTAAAACTTTACTTATTGTTAGTCATCGGCTAAAATCATTACATCATAGAAACTTGACAGTGAAATAAACCATTGTTAACTGTGACTGATTACCCTTTGTTTCAACAGTCTTTGCTTGGATTAAAACAAGTCTCTTTTACACAGGATGCACTAAAAAATAATGACAACCAAGAAAAATGTGATACAAGTTAACATCCGTTTGCCTCATATATAATAACCGCTTCATTTTGGTATTGCCGCATCTGTGGACACTTTCACACTTCCATAGCATCCCACAGTCAGATAATTATCCAGTGTGATATATTAAATACTTGTTGCTTTTAACTCAAAAGATAAGCGGTGCAAGTGTTAGGGTGTTAAACTTCACACAGGCTCTGACATGATCTCCAAAGGAGGGCAGGTGCCAAGTTGACTTAATCACCCCATTCTGCACTAATGGCTTCTACACAGTAAAGGATAAAGGTGCAAACTCCACACAGGAAAGATAGAACCAAAATCCAAGGCACCTAGAAGTGTAAGGCAGATGTGTTAACCACTATCACACAGTGCTGCCGTATTTGTTATATACATGATGTAATGAAAAGGAGAATCATGTCCATGGTTTTCATTGGCTGGGCCAGCAATAAAATCTCGGGTAGGTAAGACCAGTAGGTAAAAATCAATGGGACTGTGTAACCTAAACAGCCCTTTGTAGCCCTGAACAGATGGCACTGTTTCTTGTAAGTCTGGACTCACAGCATCTCAACAAGCTGCTGCAGTCAACAAGGAGGGGAACACATCTTCTACCCCCTCCTTCCTCCTCTATCAACCCCCTTCCTCCTCCTCGTCCCTCTGGGGTCAAACACTAAACAATACTGACAGCTGGGATCAGAGTCTCGGAGATGGAGGATGTGGTGGGGGCAAGGAAGGAATGATGGAGGAGGGAAAAGGTGGTGGTGGTGGCGGTGGTGGTGGTGGTGGGGGGGGGGGGGGGGGGTGGTCGCAGCTGCTGCTTACACTGTCAGGTCTTGTGAGGGACTGACGGTGAAAGGGAGGAGTGGAGGAAAGGAGTTTGGCTGGCAGCGCCGCTCTCTCTTTCACACCAAATCAGGCGCTCGTCTGAGCATGAAATTCCTTTGTGTTACAAAACATCATTATTGCCTCCTCAGACAGTAGCCGCGAGAATCCAAGCTCACTGATTCGCCGCGGGGGAGGAGGAGGGGGAGGGAGGGAAGGGTATAAAGGGTTTGGGGTTGGGGGAATTTAGGGACGACACAGGAGGTGGCTCGGCAGGGGTGGAAGTAAAGCTGAAGGTCAAACCGACTTTTATCTCACCTAATTGACTCAGATACACTCCCTCCCAGTATCACCGCTACCTTGGCTGTAGTCTCCTCCATTCTGTGTCCAAAACAACTAAAGGGTCTTTTAGCCTCCACCGTTATCCGCACACACAAGCACACACACATACACGCACAGACTGACAACTCAACACAAGCGTGCACACACACGTCACACTTGATCAGCCAAACGTCCACACACAGCGAAGTCTTGATAAACAAGGCAGGCACACATCTAACACCCCCTCCTCCTCGTTCCCCCGCGCCTGTTGTTTTCACATTTTCACACACACACTCACACACACAAATGCAAAAACACAATGATGCAGAAAAACAAATGGGACCCCTGATGGGAGTAAATGAAGAGGAAGCATTGGCAGAGTGCGGTTTGTCATGGGATGTTAGCGTGAGCATATGCACGTATGTGTCTCTTTATGTGCATGCATGCAAGGGGGAGGGGTTATTGGGGAGGGAGGGCCAACACGCTTCATTACACACATTTAACTCACAAACGGGGTGAATGACAGGCTGGCGTGGGAGACGAGAAAAGGGGAAAAAGGGAGCGCAGGGGGCAAAGCTGCGACGTCCCCCGCAAACCCCCCACGTTACACATTAAAGTCCCGCAATTAGACTCAAAAAGCAACTACCCAATCTACCACTACACCCCCCCTTATCACCTTCAACCTACATCTATCAGTCCACACACGAATCCAAGTGTCAGAAGACGACCTTTGTTTAGCTAGAGCTTGGACGAGCTGTTGCGCTACCACAATTCCCTAAATGCCTACACCCCCAAACCCTTCCTATAGTAGCCCTCCTATTGAGAAGAGAGTCCTCAACCACTCAAGGTCTCTATTACACTGCAAGTAAAAGCTGGAATTTCTTCGCCACTGCTCAAGTCCACAAGACGCCTTGTGTGTAAGGGTATCCCAAATACTGTGATAGGAAGTGCGAAGTTTAACACCCGACGCTCAGTTCTCCCACCCTGTTGTGTTAAAAGCAAACATTACCAAGCATTCACATTGGCACCCCACATCTAATTATCTCACTGCAGGAAGCTGCAAAACTGTGGGACTTGTGTTAAGACTGAAACTGCAATTGAGATGAGTATTTTTGTAGAAGCATGTGTTGAAAAATGTTGGCTAACAATGTGTCAAGAATTGTCGATTGAGAGTCTCAAAGATTGTTGATTGTCTAAAAATATTGATTAAAAACATCTTGAAGATTGTTCATCAGAAATGTTTTGAACACTGTTGATGAGAATGTAGACCAACAATAGGTTGATGAGGATGTAGGCTAACAATATGTCAAACACTGTGAATGTTTATTTTTGATTGATATCATAATAGTTTTTGATTAATATCATAATAGTTTCTTGATCATTGAGTGGTGCCTCTAAGATTAATTAATAACATTAAAGGCTGTCAATATGTATGAAACTGTTGATTTTCAATGCCTTGACTTTGGATTAACACTGTCTTAAAGAATGTGGCTTTCACATTTCAAGATGTTTATGCAGTTAAAGAAAAAGAATGGCTGGAAGTTCTTACCTACATGCTTCCATTCAAAAAATCTTTTTAAAAAAAAATAATGAAACCTAAAAAGGGATATCTGAATAAGAACAAGAAAATTATAAAAGTAGATTTTTAGATATTTAATACTTGTATTCTGTCTTCAAGCGTTGGCTTGGTTCAAGCCCCAAGGGGCCGCACATGTCAAAATGATGTGAATTTGGCAACCACGCCCCTCCACATGGAGTCCACGCGGAACAGATTTTACACTTTGGGTATCTTCCGGAATTTCTTTACGAATGGACAACATGGCGGACAAACTATCGCTTATGGAAGTTCGCCGGTACAAACACCTTTATGACTGGTCTGAAAAGGAATACCGTGATCTAAATACTGATTAAAAATAAAACTTAAGTGGGACTGTCTACCACACATATGTCAAAGTCACTGCCTGCAGGCCGGATTTGGCCTGCAAGAAGGTTTTCTATGGCCCTTGGCATGATATTGATTTATTATTATTAGAACCTGCCTGCAGGCTTACTGTGGCTTGCGAGCCACATGTGTTTAACACACACCAATACTACATTACCCACCATGCAACGGTGGCACACTTGAGCGGAAGGCAGCTTCATTTCATTATTCAGCAGTAGCTATCAGCTAGCATAACAGCAAAAATCAACTTTCAGATACCCATCAAAAATGGCAAATTGGAAGGTGGACACTTAGAACCAGCCTGTGACTGGTAATAGCAGCCATACCTGCCTATCAACGACTGTACAGGAGCCAAGAAAGAGCAACTATGGCAGCCGCCATAGCATCTCCGGGAGAAGGTTTCAAAAGGCTTGCTCTAATAAAGCCACTATAACCAAAATATGATTGAATGCCATTTTTCCTGATTTCAATTTTCCTTTCGAGCCGAACACATCTGGATAAGGGATGACATTTGACTGGGGTATAAGGGCACGTGTTTGATGTACACAGTATAAATAAGTAAGTAGATAGAGACACACACCGTAGGTGGAAGGCCAGGTAGTCCCCGAACGCCGACGACAGCATTGAGCTCAGCCATGGTCACCTGTTTGGCCCGCTCCACTGCTTGGACCACCTGCTGCTGATGCTGCAAAACAGATGCACGCACACAACGTGTACCTCCAAAGACCATTGCAGCAGATGTGTTGATATCGATGGAGAGACAAGAGGGGTGTGCTTACCTCCTGCGAGAGGAAGGGGATGACTTGTGCACAGATGGTGTTGAGTCTCTTGGCGATTTCTGTCTGCGAGAAAGGAAGTGGCACGACAAGAATTTAATAACATAATCAGGAGACGTTGCTAACAATTATGGAGCAAACAAACATGATCAATGATTGCATTCGTGTCGATCAAACACAGATAGTTCCCGCTCCACAACTTCACATTGAAATTTACTGGAAAAAAAAACATTTGTACTAGAATTAGTCAATAAGTCAAATGTAATAAATTAATGTCATTTTAAAAATCTGAAAATGAACTAAATTTTGAAATCGAAGTATTGCATAAGTGTCATAAGTGTGCTGGATGGGTGGTTTATAAAGTGTCACAATAGCTACAACCTACTTCATTGTGGCATTTAAGCAAGTTGCGCACAAGGAATGAGTGTTTATGTTAAAACTGACTTAAAAATACATACAAAATATTTTTGCCTAAGGTTTTGCATAGAATTGATTTTGTAATAGAGCGGCACTGTGGAAGGCCCGTTAGTAGGTCTGCCTCACAGTTCAGAGGTCATGGGCTCAATTCCAGCTCACTCCAGCCTTCCTGGGTGGAGTTTGCATGTTCTCCCTGTGCTCGGGTGGGGCTTTTCCGGGCACTTGAGTCCTTCCCCCCACATTCCATAAACATGGATGATAGGTATATTGGACACACCAAATTGCCCTTATGTGTATTGTGAGTGTGACTGGTTGTTAGTCTCTGTGTGTAATTGGCAAATGGCTGGCAACCAGTCCAGGGTGTCTCCCACCTACTGTCTCAAGACGGCTAGGATAGGATAGGCACCAGCAAGCCAGTGTCCTTAGTGAAGATAAGCGGCCAGAGAAAATGGATGAATGGATGGATGATTTCGTGATGAATCAAACCTTATTCATTTAAATTTGGCTAGGTCTTTTACTTTGAAACAAACTAACTAAAGAAAAGCGAAAGAAAAACAGGATTGAATTTTGGCCATATCCCTTAGCCAGATTTATGCAGAAACAAACAGTACTGTGAATATAAGTTAGTTCGCCGTGGGTTTGGATTCATTTAGTTACTCAACTGCAGAGAGTACCGGGGATACATTAGAAAGAAATCTAACCTCCGTGAATTAGAATATTATGCTAAATGTCAATAAATAAATAAAAATATATAGATCTTTTCAAATGCACCCTTTTGACATGCAAGAAACTCTTGCTTTGTGATATGTGTTTTAAACAGTATCCATGTTGCAAATTCAAGGTGGCGAAAGCACACAAAGCAGAGAGCTTTTCTCTCCAAATATCAGGAGACGGCTTGGGTTTCACAGTCTTTCTCTTGCTTCCCTCCATCCGTTTTTCTCTTGTCCCCCCGTTCACTAACAGCACTTAAACATAATCCCATCAGGTCCTAACTTTATTTGCTAGACCCCTAGTATCCATGCCAACATATCCGCCTTCTCTGCCCTGATCCTCTCCCCCCACTCCTTTACCCGGAGGTGGCTACAATCGTCTGAAAGCAGATATCCCCTTAGCTGCGTCAAATCAGATAAGAGGGCTCGTATTACGCGTCATCCAATCAAAGCGATATGAAGGAGGTCGGGGTGAAGAGGAAATCATTGGGGTTATGACACGCTGCCATGGCTCATCGCGACACACAAGTAGTCGCATACATACAGTTAAACGATGCACGTTACACTAAGCGCCTTTGGAAGCTCCTGGCACCTTTTCAGAGTATGGTACAGCACCACTACTATATATTTGCAGGAAACTTGAAAATCACAATGCATTGAATGAATCATTTGAAACGTGTCAAAAAAGAGCAATCGATGACAAGACCCACTTCTAGATTCTCTTCTCTACATGTGGCTATAAGAAAAGAGAGAGCCAGATAATCAGAGAGGAGACTGTAGAGTACAATATTGTAGCGTCCAGAGCTAACAGCAACAATGCAAACTATTGGTTCTCGTTTCTAGGCTGTTGCCATGTTTAGGTGGACTCCAACAAAAGTGCCTCATTTTCAGTGGATTTTCACAACATAGTCTTACTGCGTTGCAAAAACTGGTTCGTTACAGATAACCTCAAAGTGTCATTCGTATATCAGTCCCGTTGGGAAAACGAAAAACCTCGGTACTAGTTTGCGCTCCCCTAAAATTTGACCTGGGAATTTTTGGTTGGCCTTAAGGAGCCGTTGAGGTGGGCCACCTCACGCAGAGGCCACCACACCCCTACATATGTGTTACATGTGTATCAAAATTGTACTATCACGATATAACCAAAACAAATTGATACTTTGTGCCACCCATGCAATAAAACCGCGAGTTAACTATTTTGATGCTTCAACAAAAATGGATTCATTTTCTACAGAGCGTGCCTTCATTAATATCACAGCAGAGATGGAGCCAACCCAGCAAACTCGAGTCAAGAGGCAGGGTAAACCCTGGAGTAGCTGTAAATCAATCACAGCTGGCACATTTTGATGAATAATTTACACTAACATTCATGTTCTATGAACAATTTAGAATTTTTGTGATGCCGTTTCAGCAAACAAACAAGCTACAAAAAGAGTAAACCCAACAATGTACAACATTAAGTCCATCTCGTTCCAGCTCTTTTGGGTGTGATAAAGCCACTAAGCTTGCACATATCAACTTGCCAAAGCCTTAGGCATAGTCTACATAAAGTCGAGGTTCTTGCAAATGGGCAGTAAATGTCTCTCATGAACTCTATCTACTATAAGCACCTGTTTTATTTTTTGTTTTGTTTTGGGTTTTTTTTTTATTAAAACTGAAGGTCAAAACAACTCAGACCAAAATGAAAATCTGCAAAATTCTCTGGATCCACGTTTGAGTGTAGCAATCATAAACTGGAGTTTTACATCATCACTCTATTTCCCGCCAAAGACACGGCACCAGTGAAGTTAAGAGACAGAAGTTATTTCCGATTGGACAGAATTTGGATGGCATGCTTGTAATTGGATAAAACCGCACTATGCGAATTCATGTAGCAGCATTTTTTTTTTTAAATAAACCAAGCCATGTGGAAGGCTTTTTTTTTTTTTTTTTGCACACAAAGGCCGGAGAATATGAAGGTTTAAATAGCCCTGGTTACGTGAAGACAAGGCCTTAAACCCTCCGTCGTTCAGAAAATATGCACTTGGGCACACTAAATAAAGTGCAAGCCTCGTTGAGACAGCCTTTGAACAACACTCAATGAGTCTGCTAGTCTGTTTGAATCTGCTATTCAAACAGACCTGGAGCAAAAAAAAAAAATAATAATCCAGACAAGGAATGGTAAATAAAAGAGAAAGAACGCAGCACCTGCTGAGTCACTCTGAACAATGCTGAGCTGTGGTTAGCAGCAGGAGCAATCATCATCGATGAACACAATGCAAATCTTTCTGGGTGGTTCATATACTTGCCGGTTATGCATTTACACTCACTACACAACCAATTCCAACCACACTACCTTTTCAATTAGCAAGTTCCAAAGGCAGCTCGAGTGCCTGTATGGGTTTTGATATAGCACTTTTGAAGGTGAGAAAGCCCATAAACAACAACAACCCTCCCACCCCCAAAACAACAACAGCTTGCAAGCTGCTGACCTCGACATACTGTAAATCAGTCTTAAGGCTAATTGGCGGCGTGTCTTGAAAGCTTAGAAAGCCCTAATATTAGGCTGACTATACCTGCACGGCCTTTCTCTGAAACCTGTGTTGCTTGCCTATAATTAGACTTGTATCATGGCCCCCCTGATTAGGCGGTCTGAGAATAGTCTCACCAAAGTCTATCAGGGCATCTTACCTTAATGAGGATCAAACAAACCGGGTTACCTGCATTGACTCGTGTTGGGAGGTATACAGTATGTGCACTGTGATCCTTACTGTATAGTCACGAGAAGTTTGGCTAGAGCTGTTGCTGACAAGATTTTTCCAAACTAAGGTCTTTTATTTGGATTTTCTGAGACTGGTGCCACCCTTTTGGGATTGTTCTGCTTGTCAACAGGGACCACTCAGGCCTTGTCTACATGTAACCAGGCTTGTTTAAACCCGCAGTCTGCCCCCTTAGTGTATAAACAAACTTGTGCACATGGCTTTGTTTATTTAAAGAAACCACTGCTACACAAATCAGCCTATTGCCTATTACATTCGTTTACAAGCATGCCAGGCCAATAGGCGGCAGTAGTGCTGCCAAATTCTGTCCAATCAGAAAAAAATTCTCTCTCTGACATGTGCAATCATGAAGCACTTCGACCTCCTCTGACGTCACCGGCCTCTGCATCTTTGGCGGGAAAGAGAGTAGTGCGATGACCCTCTGAAGTTTGACCAGTAAAGGACCATAATGCACTAACTACCAACAGATATTCTGCTACACACATACATGCACACACACAGACGCACACACACATATATAATTGGAGCGACACAGCGTCATCAAAACACACACACACATTTATACACAGCAGGGGGTTGAGTTTGTTAGTCTGTATCCCCCACACCAACCGCCCACAGAAGCCTGTTGCTCCGACAACTAAAGCCCCAAGCTAATGACCTCCTCTGGAGCTCTGTGTGTATGTGCGTGCGTGTGTGCGCGTGTGTGTGTGTGTGTGAGATGGGAAGAAACGCATGTCATAGAAAGGCACGTCACATGAACAAATCAAAGTGGACAGGAGGTGTGTGCTAGTGTGTGTGTGTGTGTGGGGGGGGGGGGGGGGGGGCACATAAGAGTGCAGAGAATCTGGGGTATAACATAGGAAAATAGCCCTCGTGGAAGTTGAGGAAGAGAAGGGATGATATAGCGGTGATGGAAGAGGAGGACAAGGAGGAGGAGGCAAGGAAGGAGGAAGGTGAGACTCTTTAGTGAAACAGCCTTGGCCATTCCGCCTCCAATTTCTTCAGGTGTGACTGATCGATAGCCGGGGTAATTACAGCTAAACGCCGCGAGCTTCGCAACCCTCCACCGGGGGGGGAACTGATGTGTGCACAAATTTCCTCTCCTCGTAATTGTGTCTGCGTACTTAACCATTAAGCCTTTAGTCCATGCGTTCATTTGCCTCGTTGCTTTTTTGTCCTCACAATTGCCCACAAGGGGCCTATTTGGCATGTCTGCTTTCCAAGGTTTGTGTCAAAGCGCACTCCTTTGCCTGCAAAAAAGTGGCCCTGGCTGTCTCCAAGTCGGCTGATGATCGATTCCTCCGCCCCCCCTCGCCTTCCCGCAGCCCCTCCCCTCTAATGTAATAAAGCAGGTCGCTCCCCTAGACAGCACCAATCAATCTACACAGCCATTCATCCTGCCTCCGGGCTCAGCCGGCCGACCCTAACCGGGGAATTGGAGACAGAGCTCCATCGATCATGGATAAACACACACGTGAGCGTGCACGCACACACGCACACCCACGCACCCACGCACACACACACATGTAGGTAACAGCAAGCCACACAAAATACAATATACACAACTATACCTGTTTGTGCATTTCGATGTTGAGGCCATAAGACATCTCGTAGTACTGCAAAGGACAAAAAGCATAGTTTACACATTATCCATTTAAATAACAAAGAACCTATGATTTGAATACTTAAACAAATAACCCATAATTCCATTACTGTACTTATCATGCAATTGCCATTAATGTTGGTGAAATTTTAGCAAAATATAAGGTTCAAAGTGTAGAAAACAGAAATGTTTGTCGGGGGCAATGCGATGACAGGAGGGCGCATATGGAAACGGGCTTTGCATATGGAGATGGGCTTTTCTTTTGTACAGTGTAGTGTAATTCCACATCCATGATTGACTTTTTTTTTAATTTCAGGCACTTTGATACACTTTAAGCTTTTATTTACAGATTCAGAAATAGCTGTAACTTGTTAAAGTAAACTTTACATTTACCGAAAGTTGGTTTAAATGGCTTATCTTATGTTAATGATAAAAAAGGATACAATTTTGGGTATACTTGCAATTTTCATAGATTATAATCTTATTTATTGTTACTGTGTGTAGGGGGGGGGGGGGGGGATTTTTTCTCATTCTTTGGGGGGATTGAGGGCTTTGCAAAAAATAATTGAGAAGCACTGCTTTCAACAAAGTGCCGGATGCCCTTTATTATTTTGTTTATTATGTCACATTGCTAGATGCTTTCGGGAAAAACAACCCACATGAAAACAAAACCTTGATCAGTGTTTGCCATTCTAAATCGGAAACAAAAGGGAAACCTGAGTGGAAACAGCGACAATAGAGCCGATCCAATTGATACTTTCTATTTAGAAAAGAAACAGACGTAAATACCCATCCAAACAGTTAAGTAAAAAGATGCATGCAATCAGCTGCTCATTAAAACATAAGCTTTTGAATCCGAGCTGCAAAATGGATCAAGTCTCTGTTGATTTCTTCATCACGTACACAGACAATGCCTCCATGTTTCTAAACGTTCCTCTACATGCCACCTGCTTTCACTGAAATCACAAACTCATCTGCAAACATCATCCTCCATGGGAGTTGCAGTCTAAACTATCCATCACCCTTGCAGAGAGGCGGCTGATCCCTGATGCAGACCCATCTCCGCCTTCCATTTTTGTCACACCTACAAACGCACTTTAACGTTGTTCTGCTGCCCCTCATACACGCAGCCACTCCAGACTTCATCATGCTATATCACAGTTCCTCTCTGTGTACTCGTCATAGGCTTTCTTTAGTTCTAAAAAATAAATCCAATGCTGCTCCTTTTGACCTTCATTGTACTTCTCCACCAGCAATCTCAAAGCAAATAATCTGTGGAATTCTGCCTTGGCGTCGCTCACAAATACTAGTCGCTGCCCAATCGTGTGTTGGATAGATGCAAAGAATACTTGAAGCAGATAATGACTGAGGAAAATGAGAAGGATCAGTAGAAGACACAATTGTGGTCGACTAGGAAGTAACAATCATTTGTAAGTGAGAACTTAGAAAGGCATCAAAGAGGATAAAAAACAAAAAAAGGTAAGGCACTTGATCCTATTAACATAAAGTACCTGTGAAAGTATGAGAGCATTAAGCAGGCTGATTGTGGAGTTTTTGACCAGGTCGTTTCACTCAATCACTGCTAGCCCATTTAAATGGATCTTTGACATCTAAAGTGTACAGCCATCGGTGGCGGCGAATGAGTAAATAGAATTCTTATTATTAAAATTCAGGCCTCACAATATAGGAAGGCCGGGTGAGCAGTGGCAACTCATTTCACTAAATCATAAAAGTCCAAAGTTTCACCGTTGCTTCTTGAGATATTTTGACAAAAGCATTAGGACACACTGCTTTCCACTGTATAAAAAAGGAAAATCATGCTATGTCTACTTTGATAATTAGTAGTTGGCTTTGTCTTAACCTGGCGTTAACACGCACACATAAAAGGAATTGTCGCTCGAGGCGAAATGAACGTTCCATCAGATCAGAACACACAGAGGGCTGATGAGGACACGCCACATTTTGCAAGGGCACCTAAGCGGGAGAACAAAAAAGCAACAGTGTAAATGGATCTCACCATGACATAGTGTCTCTGCATCTCCGTCTTTTCACCAGCCAACTTCTCGCACTCCAACTTGAGACTGAAACACACAAAAGTCACAGGTTGTCAAAAGGAAAGGCGCCTTGAAATTATTACAACAGGATTGATGTGCAAATGCAGCACTGGTTTTAGCATGGTGTGAACCACCAGTTTTCGGGAAGTATGCTGACCAACTTTAGTGTTGAGCTTCATCATATGACTTATGAGGCTTCCACTCAGTCAGCACCTAACTGATTGTGCCAGCATATGTTATACTTTCTCTTTGGCTTTTTGTGATGCCGCGACAGAATCGTACCGGGTAAGGTAAAGAAAAAAAATGACCGTCACCATAGAACCTGACATGAAATTTGGCAATGTAACCCATATTTTTGAAAGAGCCATTATCTTTGACAAATCTACGGTATTGCAATAGATCGGTCATAATTACAAAAAACAGGTTTTTGTCTGTTTTTGACAGATTTTTGTAAAATGTTCTCAGTTTTTGAAGGAGTTCTTGTGAGGTTTTTGCCGGAATTTAGACATTTTCTTCCTGCACATTTCTTCCTGTAAATTCTGTAAATCCAATTTCGACTCATACTTTTACAACAGTTTTTATAACAATTTTGAGTGCAAATCTGACATTATCTATTGCTAACATATGCGAATGCAACAGTAGCCACCTTTACAGTAAAAAAAAAATATATATAATATATATAAACTCTGATTTTTAAGCGTGCTTATCAGTTTTTGTGCTGTAATATGGTAATTTATCATCCCAGGTTTTACTATAATTTTCTTAGTTTTTAAAAAAATTCAAACTTTTTTGCATTTTCCTTCCTAGCATATTTTTGTTTAAAATATATTAGTCTACTTTTGATTATTTTTTTTTATTTTTTTTTAAGGTTGAAATGTCACGTCAGTCCCAAGGAGCCACAGGACAGGTAATAAAAAACATTGTGCATAGGAAGACTTCCTCTCTCAAATTTTGCTTTAAGAGTTGGAATTCAACAGCTGTATATGCAGCCTCACAATTCTTTTGTCGGATTGAAAAAAAAGAGTCCACGCCAAACAAACTAGCAATCTGTGGCTCCTTAGGCGGTTTTCCCCAACAATAGATAACAAGACGAGCAAAGAGTACAGATGTCTAATCTCGCTCATTTTGTTTACTTCATGATTTAAGCGGGAGAAGCCCTGCGTCTTGCACAGACGGATAAGATGACTCTTCTTGTTGAGTCGTGACAACCGTGATGTGTTCTCACATCAACGCATCTCACCTATTGAAACCACCCTAACATAAATACATAAACGCTAAAGGCAGACACGTGTTACAGGTGAAAATAAGGGATGATTTACAAAAGGCCGCACGCCTGCCATCACTTCAGCTCGGACCTACCACAGCGTCATGGAGGAAAAAAAAAAAAAAAACAGCCCGGATGCCTGAGTGTGCTGCATGCTCTTGTGAACCCGATCCGTGTTTATGGGTGAGTCTGAGGCCAGTTTGTTATACTAACAGGGGTGACTGCGGCCGGCTGGGATTAGCATTGAGACCAAGGATGGGCAAAGTATGACCCGTGGGCCAAATGGAGCCCGCTGCATAGTTTTGTCCCATCTACTGAACACTGATGTTATCAGCAACTGTTAATTTTCTCTAAAATTTGCTTAAAACAATTAATTAATCAATTAATTACCTAATAAATAACATACAACTCATTGTAAATAAAAGATTAAGTCAATCATTGTAATTGTACTTTTCAATCAAGTGTAACTTTTCAATCAAAACATTGGTTGAAGAATTATAACTAAATTGAATTATGAATACATACTCAAACAAGCATGACTTGTCAAATAACTGGTGAATGAATTATAATTAAAAGACACTTGTAGAGACCATTTCAAAATGTAGCATGAATTGTTATTTTATGTTAAAACAAACTATTATGTGACTAAAATACAAGTTGAACAATTCTCATCTGCATAGCCCAGGTCAGGTTGTAGGGATACTACTATTGTTGTGAAAGTGACATTATTATTGCTCTCAAATACCTCTTCACGTACACATAATAACATTTTCTTTCATAACGCATCTTTAAATGATTCGGGTCATTTGTCCAATTTTCAACATTAAAATTTAAGCCTTGCTTTGATGCAACAGATGACAGTGAGCTCTTTTTCCATCTACCTGTGGTACTGCGCCTGCAGGAACTGGAATTCCTCCTTAATGCGGTCCAGGGATTCTGGAATGGTGAACTTAAAGGGCTGACCTGGACCCTGGTGGGGCGTCTAATACAAACACACACAAACATTATTATTAACGTCATGCTGTGAACCTCAATATGCATAGCATCCAGTCCAGACCCGCACTAATAAAAACCATTTTGTTTTGAATGCTAAAGGCAAGGTGAACAAACGTGAGAACGGAACCACAGAGAAGCAGTCACAAAACATTTCACCACAAACTTGTTTTTTCAATGTTTTCAATAGACTGTAAACCCCATGAGTAGTGCATATATCTAGTATTTGCAGAGTTACCATTGTTAGATAAAATATGATTGATACTGTGAAATAGGATTTTTGCTCTCTATTTCTGTAATTATCTTTATCTATTTGTAGAGGCAATTTGGCCTTACCGCCAAATGAAACATGCGTGCTGCTAATATCATTAGTAGGGTGGGGAGCACCGATTACAAGTATTTGGATCAAGGCAAGACCCGACATTAATTCAAACTGTTGGAAATTTCAATGGAAGTCAATACTAGTGTTGAACGCTCTCTTAGTTTTACAAACAAGAAATTACAAGTTAGAGGAAAGGAAATGTGTCATTAACTTCGTGAAGGTTTAACATGTATTTTGGAATACAGAAGTCTTTCTTAAAAACATTCCGTCATTGTTTTTTGGTAGGGTGTCAAAAGTGTAGTGATAACAGTTACTGGTGACTACTAAAGAGTAGAGTCCTTGACATAGTATCAGTCTAAAAACGTGGAATAGAACATCATGAGCGGTTAGCATTGAAGTCAATTGAATGTGCTTTTAGTCTTATGTATTAGCAATTAAGCAATAGCAGCTAGTAATAGGAATATGGCTTTTGCACAGCTTTATTGACGAGTTAGCTTGAGCATTAACAAAATTTTGTTGTTGCTAATTGTACTAGCAATTTAGCATTAGCAGGCAGTGAAATGGTTGTTGCAATATATTGTAATTGTATAAGTAATTCTGCATTAGTAGTCAATGGAATATGATGTGTGTGCATAAAGTAGTATTATTTGTCAATTGAAGGTGGTTGCATTACTCTGTATGCAATTAGCATTAATGATAAAAATAATATTGCAAGTTTTATATAGCACTTTTCTCAACCCACGAACGTACGTAAATGAAATCTGTCTGTTACCATTTGCATTAGTCAATTAGCATAGAAGTCAGTGAAATGGCTTTCTATTGAACTATCAATCTAACAATGTAGAATCGGCATGTAATTAGATACTTGTAGCTGCAATATTTGCTTTAGCAATTGAGCGCCAGCAGTTCGTTATATGTGGTTGCTTCTACTTCTATTAAAAACGTAACGACAAATTGTCGCAATAAGTCAGGATGGTACAGGCAGGTGATGAAGAGCAAACGTCGCAAAAAGGGGTGAGGGAGGAAGGGGGGTGGCGGCGGGGGTGATAGGGGTCTTACCGGGTGTCGCCCCTGGGGGAACATTGTTATGTCCGGACCAGGAGAAGGGGTGGTCCTCCCGCTTCCGTCACGATGCCCCTCTTGAGAGGCACCAAACTCGTAGGGGGGGGGGGGTAAGATCGGTGGTGCCGATGCGGTGCTCCGGTTTAGCAAGCCATCAGACGGCCAGCAAGCCCTTTCACGCGCTCTTCTTCCGGGCGCTTGTTGCCCCCTACACTCCCGCGGGCTGAGGGGCAGTAAATCAGGCAGAAAAGCAACGGCGACGGCTCATTTAGCTCGAGGCGGTAAAGCAACCGGTAGTCAGCCCACTTTTTGCTTGTTGTTTTTCCCGAGCTTTGGTCCAGTGGATTCCGATTTAAACGGGGAAATAAAGTATCCGTCAATAAAATCCTTGCAGTCAATTTTGCACTGACTTGACTCACTCGCGCCGTCCGTCAAATTGTTCATTTTGAGCCATTTTACCTCCCCGCCGACTTATGGTAGATGCATAGCAGTCGATTGAAGGCAAAAAAAACAGTTTTTTGTTGTTATTTTTTTAAAATTACTTTGGATAACAGCAACTTCCAAGGAGGCGGTGGCGGCGGCGGCGGCTAGTGCAGTAGTCAGTCGTCCGGCAGTAGTTCTCCCTTCAATGGCAACTTTCTCACGCGGTTTCACGCTCAGAGCTAACCGAAATTAAAGGACGGCCCACCGAGCGTCCACGCCAGCCAATCTGAAGCGTCGCTCCACGTGGGTCTCGCTTAGTGTGGACGTCGCCTTAGACCAATCGCCGCGCCGCACATCGCTCCCCCCCTATTTGTGGCCGTTGACCTGGTTGAGCTTCGCCGGTGGTGGCCAATCGGAACGCAGCCATCGCGTGAGGCGAGAGAGGCGGGCTGGAAGGGTGGGTGGAAGTTGCGACTGTCAATCAAAGTAACGTGGTCAACCAAGTAATCGGGCCAAAGACTCACGCGCGCGCGTGCGCGCACGAGTACGGATTTTCTCGAAACCTTACTAACAAGTGTCAAGACAAATCAACTCTCCCCTATCCGTTTCTATATCTATGTAGTGTACTGTTTTGCACTTTGACTGCATTTATTCCTTGTTCAAACCGCTAAGCTGCAATTGGTTCAAACCCCCAAGCCTATTCATGAAATGTCAGGGTCCCTTGGGAGGAGACCACCGTCTTCACCTATGAGGTCAAAGAAAACCCATTTCCTTCCCTTTCCTATAAGAAAAATATGGAGCATTAATTTGTTCCAGGGTCAAAGGGTCACCATCCGAAAAGCTTTAGGGACTTTGCAGGCAACTGTAGAGTGTTCATCTTGCCACAAAATGCAGCTTCTTTCTCATAAGTACATTATAAGCACATTATTCTTTTTAAAGTACCATTTTTTCTCTTAAAAAAATCATGTCTTGTAATGCACACTTTTATTTATAAAACATATTTTTTTAATTTCCAAATCCTGTACAATTTTATTTACCCCAAAGTAGGAAATAATACATTTGTAAAATTTATGTTACTGTTAGTGTAGCTTTAAAAAAATTACAGGTTAAAATTCCTTTCTCAAGAAAATTCAAATCTGTTTGCGTAAACCAACTGTTTCACATATTTCTAATTAAAAATATGTTGCTTTTGGAACATGACTTGTTTATTATTCTCTTTTATTTTGAAAATATATAAATACATGTATTTTGTTGACCACAGTACTGTTTTTTTCCTGAAAATGTTAGTGTTGGGAAAGAAAAATTCTGATTAAACGACTTTTTTTTCTTAAAAATTTTATTTTATTATTGTAATAACTGGTCTATAAATATTATTTTTAGTAACTTTAACCATCATTATGAACTGTGATAATTTTTGCAAAAGGATGATTTCATATTTCATATTGTTTTAGTTATTTTTTCCTGTAAAATCAATTGCTTTTACCTGTCAAGTTATGACTTTTGTTCTTTTAATATGATCCCTTTCTCCTTGAAAGTGACAAATATACTCTGGGAAGGTGTTGCTCTTGTAGCGAAACCTTCACATATTTTCAAATGATTGTTTCATTATGCCAGTGGCCTACTTTTTCCTTGAAAAAAAATCATTCATGCCTTGTAAAGTTGTATTGGTTTATATATCTCAGAGAACTGTAGCTGCATTCAATTAAATCCACTAAATATTCTGGACTTAAGAGTCCACTTAACACTGAAAATGGATACAGTACATGCAAATAGTATACAAATAATAATAACAGTGATAATAATAATGAGCAGTTTCATGTTAAAAAGACACCCAAATCAGGGTTTCCTCTGACTATATATATATTTTTGTAGCTCTGTCTTAAAAGCCTCACACTGGTAGGTAAGTGATAAACAGCAGACGTGGTAAAAGTGAACAGGTCACCAACGGCGCATATGTGTGTCATAAAAAAGGCGTGCCATGTTCCACTTATCCCTTCTAAGCATTTTGGTGTGTATAAAAAAGCCCTTTGGCCCAATGCCGACTTGTGATTGGCTCAAAGGGGCTCGACCCCTTGACCCCTGACCTTTGCCGCAGCTGATCCAGTGCATATGAGAGACTCCTGACTGCGACCAGACGTGACCTTTTTTCTCAGTTCACATGACACGCACACACGCACACACACACATGTGCTGTATAGTGGGTGGTAGCATTGGACACAGCAATGACCTGCATGTGAAGCTAATGTTAGCGTGCATGCTTGTGCATCCTCCATCCCATTTTGTCTTTCTGGGTGTTTGCTAAGCAGTACTTGCCAATTTTCTTGTAATGTTAGACACTTTACAAGTAAGTAAGTAAGTAAGTAAGTAAGTAAGTAAGTAAGTAACTATTTGCTGAATTTCAAGGCTAAAGAAACACTTTTGTTTTGTTTTGTTTTTTTTTTTACATATAGATATATGAACATATAGTGATGCCTTGATTTACACGTACAGGGTCAGATTGGTCATTCAAAGCAGATGTACTTCAAGTAAACCTCCATCCATCCTTTCATCCATGATCCAAACAGCTTGTCCTCACAAGGGTCGCAAGTTTGTTGGTGCCTCTCTCAACCGTCCTAGAGAAGTAGGTGGGGGACATCCTGAATTGGATGTCAGCCAATCACAGGGCACACAGAGAAGAATGGCTATACTCACATACGCACGTAAGAGCAATTTGAAGATATCAGAATACTTGTATGGACAGCGACCAGTAAATATATTTCCATCAGCTTGTAGATGCCTTTTGCCTCACAGTTCAGAGATCGCGAGTTTGCTTCCAGCTTCCTGTGTGTAGTTTGCATGTTCTCCCCATGCCTGCGTGGGTTTTCACCGGGTACTCCGTTTTCCCCCCGCATTCCACAACCACGCATGGTAGGTGAAATGGACACTCTAAAATGTCTTTAGGTGTGTTGGTGAGAACGAATGTTTTTTCACCTTTGTGTGCCTTGTGATTGACTGGAAAGCAGTTCGGGGTGTACCCCGGCGAATGTCCGAAGACACACTCCATCACGTCTGCAATCTTTGTGAGGATAAGCAGTCAAGATGATGGATAGATTTATTTGTACAGTTGAAGACACTGAAAAACTGTTTCTCTGCTTCGTTTGGCGCTACTGTCTTGATTAGCAAAGGAATTCAAATGGGTTCAGAATTGGATTGGGATTACTTCACTTACTGCTTGTTGTTTTCTTGACAGAAAAAGAAAGGTGTCCATCTATGGGTGATACCCTTAAGCGCACAAAGCTCACGGGCCACAGGTTGGCCACCCGTCACGTATGCTATTCACGGTTAGTTTGAAGTTCTAATCCTGTAAACCTAATCGTATTGTACTTACCTCTCAGACCATTAACGATTTAACTAAATGTGTTACTGAGCTGACCTTAAAGAGACGTCGTAAAAAGGTCTTGAGACACACCACGCCCACTAACACAGAAACCTTATGATTCATTCTTGACTGCCTCCTTTTTTTAATGAATTCACAAGGTCTGGTTACACGGCTTTGACTCCGCTAGGTGCCAGTAAGAGACATCATATAAGATAATGTCTTGTAATAATATTATGAGCACGGAACGCTTATTCTTAAGTTACAGTCCAGACCACCACTTGCAAAGTTCAATTGGAGTTTCTGCGCTACACTATACCGCAAGTGAACTTTTGCTTTAAGGTATGGCTCGTTACGGATAAATCGCACCATCTGCCTCTGGTTTAAGTCAAATATACAGAATGTCACTCCTCAAAAATGTTGTATGCAACAATTTAACAGCTGGAAACTCAACCGGTGTTTTACGTTGAGGTCATCGAGATACCCGTCTGTTTTCTATAGGCCGTTGGGTGAGAGAAGTAGGGTATACCATGGGCGTGTCATCTGTCAATAGGCATAAAGGCAGACGTGCTAACCACCAGGCCTCTGCGTTGTCCTCTCCAGTCATTTTTATTTTGTTTTCCCACACATCTCCAGCCGCATTAGTAACTGTGGTACAAGCAGAGATACATTAGAGGACAGAAAAAACAAATAGAACGGTTTGTTTGGCCATTTCTAGCTCGTGTTTGTCGATGATCAGTCACCCCTAAATTGAATCCCAGCCCCCAACCCCCTCTAAAATGTAAGCGATGATTCATATTTAGTGTTCAACGACATAGTTGTTGTAATGTTTTACCGACAAAGTAGCAGTGCCCCAATTGACCAAAAATCTTGCGGTGCACCCTATCCCTCGATCGCGTGGCGCGTTGGTGCTTAGCATGTCCGCCTCGCAGTTCAGAGGTCCTGGATTAAATTCCATCTTGCCCGAGCTTTACTGTGTGGAGTTTGCATGTTCTCCCTGTTTCTAAAGCTGCTTACGTTGAGATGTCACAAAATATGAGAAGTTCTTTAGAGAATAAACAGGGATTACTTCTAAAGGGACCGCTCTAAGGCAGGGGTGTCAAACTCATTTTTGTCGCTGGCCATTTTGTGAACTTCCTTCATTGGGCCGGTAGGTTGAGGAAACCAAGTCGATTTTAAATTGTCTCATAGTATTATTACTGTACACGACAAAATGATGGCTTAGTTGTTTTGAAATCAGAAGTAAAGCATTCTAGTTTGTTCATTTATTGTTTGCATTACTGTAACAGAACAAACCAAAAAAATCTCAACTTGATTTTTCATTATACACGACAAGCTAAAGTTTTGGAACTGAGTTTAGCAAGGGTCATGGAAACTTCCATGATTTGTCTTCCATGATTTTCATTATACACGACAAGCTAAAGTTTTGGAACTGAGTTTAGCAAGGGTCATGGAAACTTCCATGATTTGCTTTCGCAGGCCACATAAAATGACGTGGCGGGCCGGATTTGGCCCCCGGGCCTTGAGTTTGACACCCGTGCTCTAACCGGATCATTGCTGCAGAAAGAGTATTGCTATAGTGAAATAGTCACTTCACTGTAGTGAAATGTGAACAAGCTTGCACAATTTCCTTAACAAATAGCTCATCCTCTTTATTCATTCCAGGAGAGTCTTGCTCTCCATGCTTTTGAGTCATTTGTTTTGGAGTGGGAGAAGCGCACAATTAGCCCCTGCTTTGGATGAGCGACAAGAAGCCATACGAGCTTCATTTGGTTTGCAAATGATGCCCCCCATTTCGTTGCGATTTAGTGGGCTGAAAAACAAACGACGGGGACCTTTGTTTTCACAGAGGAGGAGGAGGAGGAGGAGGAGGAAGAGAAGTGCCTGTTTTAGCGCTGACCCACTCTTCGGGCCTGGAGTGGACATAAGAGGCTCTAACAGATAATGACTGAATGAGCTGCTTTGCGAAATGATCCCAGTGTGTGAACTTCTATGCAAACCTCTGCGTGTGTATGTGTGATAGTGTGTTTGTGTGTGCCTATGTGTGTGTGCATGTCAACAGAAGCTGAGCCGTCTTTTTGTCTTGTTGTGACAATTTTTTTTTTTTTTTATGGGTGCCATTTGAATAGCTCAAGCTCCACCTACATCTGCACCGCTTACTGTATGTGTGTCAAGTTGGTCGAGGAGGGTTCTCTTTTCTCTCCGCATAACGAGGAACTTGAGTGGCTTTAGAAGTTAACATGAAAACTTAATCACCGTGCCATACAGGCAGGCCCAGAGTGGCCCATCTGGAGCACCAGGGAAATTCCCACCACTATTAAATCAAAAAGGTACAATATCTTTAGATCCCTAAAGATTTTTCCATAATTCCACAATATGCAAAATAGTGTTGGTCTGACTGACTGTTTGCTAGCAAATGCAAATTAGTGCATGAGAGGGGATTACACTATGAGATAGTAGTACACAAACACAAAACAAAGGCAAATAAGTGAGGGCCACCTTATTTGTGATCTAAAGTAGGCCGGTCTGACCCATTCAACTCCAGGGCTGAAAATCAATCTCACTCCGGCCATGCTTACAAAAAGTGTAAAGATAATTGACCCAAAAGATGTCATTAAATTATTGGTATTTATGCTGGATTTTTTCATTCACAACCTCCAGAGATGTAAAATGGCCTAATCAGCTTTGCCGCGCTATTCAGTGTCTATGATGTTTATACATAACAGTAACCATGGAAGTAAGGCAGAAAAAATGGTTTTTGCACACGCTATTAAAATGATTTCTGACATTATCCTAAAAAACAGAACAAGTCTGAAATAAAGCCAGCTTTTACAAGGAATCTAAAAGGAACTTGTGATGCTAACCCACGCAGCGGAAAATTGCTGTTTTACAGCCCAATTCTGTGTCAGTACCAGCGCCTCCTCAAAAAAAAGTCGTGTCAAAGGGACTCCAGATACAGTATTACTTTTGAATGTGGAAAATTTAAAGACATTGTCTTTTGGTTCTAGGTCAGTATTTTGGAAAAGTGCAGAAATCACTTTATCGAACAATTTTGCTACCTGATACAGAAAAACCAGGCCGTGTAAAAGGGAATTTGAATACTAATCAAAGACCAAAAAAATAACAGTTTGACATTTGATGTTTACTGCTTGAGTGGGTTTGAAATTACTGTTTCCACTTAGCGGTAAAATTTAGCTTACTCGGAGAGTACGTACCAAAGTCCAAGGTGGGGCTTTGCCTGTGTGTCAGGTTTTAACCATGACGATTCACATCAAACACAGATCAGAGACAGACAGTTTTAGGAGCATGAAAACCTATTTTGTAATTGAAATCATTCCGATTCCAGATCTCTGGTCACCTGTTTGCATGTGACGCGATGTTATCTACTCCAGTTGACATTGCCATGCAGCTCTACACTGATCAGAACATCCGTTTTGCTTCAGGAAGAATGTTTATTGCTTGACTTTGTTTTGCTATTGCATCTTTGTTGTGTCCCTCTGCGATGTCACATTATGTAACAATTCTCATCAGAGCCAGATGAGGGTTATTTCACACACTACATACAATATATCTTTGAAGCCGCTATCGTGTGAGCCACTACATCACACTGCATACTTATATCTTATCAGTGAACAGCCATGTCACATGGCCATGTCTGATTCCATTGTGCAGTGTTGATCTAGAGGACATCAGTTTCACGCTCTCCAGTATCGCATATGACATGCATTAATAGGTTTTGTATTACATGCGCATGGCATGTCACATGTTTTTCACTTTTTTTTTTTTTTTTTATTTAAATGAGCCTTGAGCATAACAATGTCAATGCTGGGAGTCACTGAAAGTGTTTTCTCACAGCTTGCATGACACACACACACAAACAAATTCTAAAAATGATTATCATTGTTTTTCTCACATGTTTTTTTTTTAAGATACTGTGATATGTCACAGTATCACTGCATATTACAAGGCATAAAAATCCTGACTTCTCACACTATCTCTTGCCCCGGAGGAATGTCGACCAATTGACATATAACAATGTGTATGCGTGAACTGAATGTTAATGTTATGCTAATTCTAATTGTGATTGTTGACCGGTTGGCATTGGTCAATTTTGTGCAAAGTGAAAAAAAATCATACTGTATGTATAAAAGATAATAAATGATCAGTAGTATATCTACTCGTCATGTTCAACGCAATTCGATTTAAAAAAAAAATTACATGGCAGGGATTGGTGATTACTTGATTTTTTCAATATAATCGAAAGGGTAATGGATCTGAAAAAGATTCAACTGTGACAGCCCAAACTGCCAAAGTCAGAAATTTCACCCCAGATTGGTGCCATTTATACAGAACAGTATGACAAAAATAAAGCTGGGGGAAAGAAAAAAAAATCACCTTTTTACAACCAAGGGCATCTAATACGCCTGAAGAAGGCAGAAAATTGCAACATCTATTTCATGTTTTGGCCTCTTTAACTAGGATCTTGTGCTATTACCTCCAATGTGGCAAGTTCCTGGGTCAATTTCTTACTCCATTCTGTGTCGGTGCCATTTCTATAGAATGACTGCAGGAGAACAGTTGGAAAATGTGAATTTTCACAGGAAGTGTATATGGGGCATGTGATACTACAGTAAATCTATAGGCAGAACATTGCAGATTGACTGTATCCCATCAATCTATGTTGGTGCCATTCATACAGAAGTGCTTCAGGGGGAAGAATTGTTTAAATGTTCACTTTAACAAGATGGAAACATCTGTGGGTTGACTTAGTCTCCCATTTTGTGTCGGTGTAGTTAAAAGAGCAATAAGGAAAATCGATGGAAAAAAAACCCCACTGATCTACAGGCACTATAAAAGGGGTTTCTGATACAAGCTCCACAGGTGGAATATTCACCAGCTTAATTTTAGAACATAGTGGTGTTATTTTCCTAACCCCTACTTGCATGGCAAATTTCGCCAGATCTTATCTCACCTCACAATTTGGAAAGCGTAACCTTAAACAACAAGTTAAATGCTTTATTTGATGTTGCTTATCTAATGCTATGACGAATGTAATTATACTTTTATCTCCACTGAGAGGTGCATTTAAAATTCAAGGAATGTGCCGGTTGGTTGTTTTCATTACACTTGATTTCCATGTGAGAGAAGTGAAACCTAACAGTTTAACTTTGAAAAACGTATTCCAGAGAAAGCTGCACAATAGCAGACATTTAAAGAACATTTTATGTAGTGCAAACTCCCTAAAGGCTTCAAAGAAGGGAAAAAAAAAACACAACACGTGGTTTATATCACATGAAAACAGTCCACAACACATAGTATGGACAATTTAGCAGCTAACATGGACAGAGTAAAATATCTGTATATATATTTTTATTGCTTTTTTGGTACTTAAAATGTGCTTTGTATAATTAAAACCCTTAAGTTATTGTGTTTTTTATTATTATTTGAAAGATTTAATTTTTAATACATACATATTAATTTTTGAATGCATGATCATGTACTCACTACTGCTGCTACTACTACTCCCTACTACTGCTTATTTTTAATATATAAACAATCAACCTTAATACTTTTAACCACTACTTTATATATGAGGATTTTTTTAAAAGTATGATATATATATATATATATATATATATATATATATATATATATATATATATATATATATATATATATATATATATATATATACACACACACACACACACACACACACACACACACACACACACACACACACACGGGGCTCATATCAGGTTGCATAGCTAAATACGAAACAAGTTCGGGGCTCATATCAGATCGCATAGCTATATCCGAAACAAGTTCTGGTGTGGGTCGGAGGCTCGGTGTGGTGCTCATTCAAACCCAGCATGCTGAGAGTTCTTGTATAATTTATGAGAGAGCATTAAACAGCCTCGCACCGGGCAGCCTATCATGTAAACAGATCAGGGCTTTTACAGGCAGCTCGCCGGCTGTTTAAACAGCCGAGAGGAAGAGGGGAGAAGGAGGGAAATTAAAAATCTAAATGGGAAACACGTGTGTATGTGTGTGCATGCGTGTGTGTGTGAGTGTGTGTGTTCATTTTGCAAGAAGTCGACTAGGAAGTGACACAGTGTGGAGCTCAAGTACACACATAAAAAGAGGCCTAACACATCTAACCACTCAGACACGCATACATACACAAACACCCGCACACAAACGCACACTCACACAAACCGCAAAACCTGACTTTGATCGGGTCCAGCTGCGAGCGTATCAAAGGCAACATGTGGAGCAGAACCGCTGCACACACCATCGAATCCAGATGGAGCCTGCTGGCCACTTTTCTTACTTGATATATTTCTCCTGATATGACATATCCACCCCAAAACATATTATCTGTTTTACTTGGAATAAGCCCAAGTGTACTGTGCGCGCTGGCCCAATTACTGTGGAAAACCATGTTGCATTTAACACATCACTCAAAACGGAAACAACAACAGGAGAAACTAATGAGGATCTGCTGCATTTACTCATCAGCCTTTTTGGTGACGCTGTGGAGATCCACTTCATTCCAGGCAAGACTAAGCCATAGTTCTTGCAAATAGGTGGTAAATGTCTCCGGTTTGCCCTATCTACTCTACGTGCCCTATCTACTATACGTGCCTGACTTTTTTTTTTTTTTCATCAAAGCGGAAGGTCTCAAAAACTCAGGCCAATATGTCAAGATTTGCCAAATTCTCCGGATCCGCATTTGCGTGTCGCAAGCTTAAACCGGTGAATTATGTCACCACTCTCCTCTTTTATACCACCGGTGATGTTGAGACAAAGAAGTTCCTTCTAATTGGACAGAATTTGGTGACACTACTCCCGCTGAGCGAAAACTGTTAAAGAAAGGCAACCCAGAAAATGCCTTTACAATATGTTCTATGTGCCCCCCACTAGTCTAAAAATGGCATTTTCATAAATATTGCGTTTGTGACACACTAATTAGGAAGCAAAATCCACCACTTTGGTGCCCCACGGTAATTTCTGTTAGGCTCTATTAGATTCATTTTATGATAATATGTTTTATGGAACCCCATTCATCAAAATACAGTATTGTAATTATTGTGTTTGTGGAAGAATCTATTAATTAGGATATAAAATTCACATATTTGAAACCATCTCAGTTGGTGGCCTTGTTGCAACGTACTATCAATTGACAATAACATCACAGTAACTCAAGGCACGAGCAACGACATGACTCACGCGTTTTCTGAGTTTGGTCATGTGACATTTGTAAGCTGAGCCATTAATGGTGATTACCCGACATGAACCCTGGGCCAAGATGATGTCATTTTCAGTTGGCAGCATGTCGCAAAATGGCTGCCCCCTGAAATGGGTTAAAATTGGTGAATCTTACAGCTTAATTCATAGAGTATTCCACAAACACAATAATTATGATACTGCATTTTGACGAATGGGGTTACATCAAATATATTATTATAAAATAAATGTAATAGAGTCTAACAGAAATTACTATGGAGTCCATGCTAATATAAATGAAATTGTCAAACAACTGCTACCTAAATGAATGCAACACTAACACTTACAGTGTCATGGAAAAGTATTTGCCCTATTCACATTTTTTCATAGTTTAATGATCATTAAACAAATTTAAATGACAATTGAAGGAAACATTTTATGTTTACATGTATTTTATTTATTTAGATGGACTATACTTTAATGACCTTTACATTTGTTTGATCATAAAGAGAAAGTCAAATAAAAAATATTTCTGGACTATAAATAGGTTAAATGACAAACAAACCAGGAAGACCAAAGTGAGTTTGATAACTATTGAGTCTGTGGATAAAGAATCAATGTAGAAACCTTTTCTGTTTTTATCAATTTCAGGCGATCCCCACTTTGCCAATCGCTGTTGAATGAAAATGACATCACAATGCTAAAAACTTCAGATCACAGCTCAACTTTTTTCTGGTCTTGGTCACGTGACATTCACAAGTTAAACCCTTGGGCAGTGTGATGTCATTTTGTGTTGATAGCAAGTGAGCAAGTGGCAAAAAAGAATAAATGAGATTCTTGTATTATGATCAGTCTCTTAATGTTGTGTTCAGGGGCCAGGGTGATTCAACATCTCAGTCAAGGGTAGCCATGCATGAATAGAATAGAATAGAATAGAATAGAATAGAATAGAATAGAATAGAATAGAATCCCTTTGCAATTTGGAAAACTGCTCTGATTGGTGCATATTAAATAAATATGAAAAATAACTAGAATTAATAGATTCAGTAATATTTTCAATATGTTCTTGTTTTGTTGTTTTTCAGAGCATGAATGTAATTCACAGTGAGGTTTCACCATATACATTTGATATAAATAATTTGTGGTGGAGGAATTAAGTATACTGCGTGCATATTAAAGAAAGGAGAAAAATCATTGATCTTAACTTACCCTCGGTCTAGTTTGTGTAAATTGGCCAAGCGATTATTTGTAAGTTGAGTCACTCGTAAGCCAAGGTACATCTGTTCAACAGAGGGCGGACATTTGTAGGGTCAACTCCCTGTAAAAAAAATAAATAAAACCTGGTTGTGAACTACGTTTTCATACATGCATTTACCATTGGAGGCAATCAAATGTGCGCTGAAAAAAAAACAACTTCAACACTGTGTGACGACATTGAGTTGTGTGCGTGCGGAAAAGTACAAGGGCTGGATCAAATCACAAACACACCAAACCAAATATATCCCTTTAATTGCACGCTAAGCCGCCGTGATGAAGACATCATGTCAACAGATGGAGCTCAGACACCATGTGGACAAATAGCATTGTTTTGTACTAGACCACAATGCTCATCTTTTTACAGCACAAATGGGCCACAATAAGAATTCTGCTTTTACAAACTGCCTTTGCATTTGGAGCTAAAGCATCAAAACAGCTTTAGTGTGGAGAAGCGTGCAAAGTAGAGGCTAAAACAATATATGAATGGAGACAAAAACTGTGATGCATTTTTTTAGAGATATCAACGCACTCATTTTTTCTCTTCTGTTGTGATCTTTTGTTTTAAGTAAAAAATAATCCAAAACATACTTTCAGAGGCAAGCTTTTAGTTTGTTTCGAGTTTTATGGTCGATGGTTTGTGGGCCAAAAAAAGCAAAATATGCTAACCATTTAGTTCCATTTCCAGTTTTGCGATTTCCGTGAGAGTCCACGACAAAAAAAAAAACAAATGAAACCAAAGTGGTTTTAGCTTTAATATCATTCCCGGTTTGTGTGAAATGAAACTGAGAAGTCATGATGTTTGAAACCAGATAGCATTTGTCTTGAGGTTTGCAACGGATAATGTTAACACACACTGTTGAGTTTCTCACTAGATTTCCTAATATATACCTTGCTATCTGTCAAATGAGACCCATTTTGGAAAATCCAATCGGCAACATTTGGAATAAATCATGTTTGAAATGACCAAAAATGACATTTTGAATGCAAAGTCCATACTCACTTCGAGTGATTCTGTTACTTTAGTACTGTTATTTTCTTGAAAAAAAACCTTTGCTGTTATTACAAGCCTGTTGTTGTAGTATGTGCTTGGTTTTAGGTACGCTTCATTTTTTTCATTGGTTTGCACTCTCAGAAAGCTGTGTTGCCCTGTGTGCCAAGTTTTTGCCATAATTTACTTTATTTATTTTAGTTTATTATGATTATTATTGGAACCTATCAAGCCTTGAAGCCTTGTTTATATACTGCTTGTTTAAAAGTGTTTAGAAGTGCAATAAATAGACATGTTTAACCCAACATGATGAATAATCGTGATTAATATTCGTGATTTCAATATTGACCAAAATGATCGATTATTATATTGGATTATTATTATTTTGGATACGAAAAGCAGAATGGATAGCCTGAACTCTTCTTTCTGCAAAATGCCAAATATTGTATGCGAGAACCAAACTTAAGAGCATCCACCTTGTTTCCCCCTATTGTCATTCCTTCTACCACTCCATTCCCTTTGAAGCGGCCTCTCGTCTTCGTTTTATGCGTGGATGAAACAGAAAGTAAAATGGGGCGGCTCTCAAGCCCACACAATATGTCTTTTATGTTTGCAAAATCGGGAGAAAAGTCACAGCTGATTTGTAACTTGCAGTTTCCAGTACAACGACGCCCCTTGAACACATTCTCTTTGTTCTTGATGCCTTTCATTATCTTGATTGTAGTCCAGTTGACGCACAACTGTGCGCTTTTTACAGCCATCAGATGTGTGGGACATTCAGTGTAAGTATGTTGTGTGTTTGTGTATAAAAACAACAAAGACATCTGTGCTCTTGAACCGGGCGCACCGAGCATTTGCATTATCAGTTCTAAATGGTAAACGGATGGTATTACACATACATCACACTTTCTACCTTAGCTATTCAAAATATTGTCAGCTCGTTTACCTACCAATGCTGCATCAGGAGCAACTTTGCAACAATTTGTTTCAGAAGAAGTAACCGCTGCAATAAATCACCAACATCGACTCAAAAAACAGTTGGGTTAAAATGAAACCAACGTTTGGGTCAATTTGACCCAAAATAACAACAAAACTGGGTCATTTTGTGCAAGACAAACTGAAAGTTAGGTTGTTCTGTATCAAACTGAAAGCGAAGTGAGAACTGAAAGATTCTGCAGTAAAGACCTGAAAAGCATTTGGAATGAAGAAAGTGACAGCCTGGAGACGTCACAAGCTTGCAGGCTTGATGCAGCAAGTAAGGCTTATGCCACCTAATATGAAATGTTATTCATTTTAAGTTAATTTAATAATGAATTTTAATCATGATTATTTTTAAAAATTAATTTTAATAATCCATCCATTTTCCAATACTGCACATCTATATGTGAATATTATCAAATAAAAGCAGAAATTTGGAACTGTTATCTCATATTCATCTTTTATATTTGAAAGCAAATGTCTTTGGGAACCAAAAGAAATGTTTTCAGGAAATCCACCTTGCAGTTCACATACTTTTGGTGGGGGCTGTGAATGCCAATTTTATTGCAACCATACAATAATCAAAGCTCTCTCTTGTAAAATGACATTGCCTTACTCTACTACTCTATTTCTCAGTGGCTTAATTAGGCTCAGATTTTGTGCACAACAGCAGCCTTTTTTTTGTTTTTTTTGCTTCTTGACAACATACAGTAATGCCACACTTTGATTCCTCTGAGAGAATGATATGTGTTGTTGTTTTGGTTCACAATAGCGGCCAGATAGACTAATCTTCATTTTGTGTGTGTGTGTGTGTGTGTGTTTTCTTTTTTTTTGTGATCCTTCAAGCCATTTCGCAGATCAATGCTAAATCTATTAGAGGAGCTTAGTGTGAAATGGCTAGCCTCCTAATTGCTCAGGGGATCTCGGGGTGTTTAAATACGGACTCGAGGCTCATGTGGTGCTCAGCGTTTGAGACCCTGACGGACGAACAAGCTCGATGACGTCGACCGATCGGGATGTTCCGGGAGATGGTGGCATGATGGTTGTGATTAGCCTTAAAAAAGGGCCGTCCTTTTTCTGGCTCAAACAGGATATTGAGCCATGCGGCGGGCAGGAATTGAAAGCAGAAAGAAGAAGAATCCAGGATAAGGCTCATACTAAACACATGGGGAAGAGCAGAAAATACGTTTTTTGTATGCAGTGGTGAGTAGGACAAAAGTGCAAAGACTTTCTTCTTTGTACATACAAAACATACTTTGTACATACATTTAAGAAAACTTCATTCAGGCGAATCACATCATCCATCGCAGACATTTCACCGCAAGAGATGTCACATAAACATGGTAAATAACTATGTGGAAACATGAAAGAAGCCACAGGAAAAAAAAATATCGTTTCCAGAAAGATGATAAATGCCTTCAAGTGATTTTTCTATGGCTTGTTGTAAGTCTGATATGGCAAAGTAGCACTTAAGCTTCTCGGTTTTTGTGTCTATATCGTTGTAGCTCGCTCTCTAAAATGCTGTAAAGCGCAAAGAACACAGGTAGAAAAAGATCAGAAAAAGAGCAACAGGTCTGTAGAAGATTTGCTCAACGCAAGTAATATTGTGCATGGTTGAACAGAGGGACCTTGTGTTTAGAGGCTTTTCAAGACAAGTGATGAGAAGCGCCATGTCTGTGGCTGACAGAATTGAGTCATGGTTTTGCATTGCCACATTAATCGTTCAAGTCTGTTAGGGCGACGATCTGGAGTCAGGTTAAGACCCCGATGACGACGGCGAGCATGCAGTTGAGCTTCCCTGCGACGGTTTCTGATAGTTTGTGCAGAAATTCTTTGGTTATGTAAACCAATTGTTTCAGCAGCTGTTTGAGCGGCTGGTCTCAAACGATCTTGGAGGTGAACCTGCTGGATGTGGAGGTCCCGGGCTGCTGGGGTTACACATGGTCTGCGGTTATGAGACCGGTTGGATGTATTGCCATATTCTTCGAAACGCCTTTGGAGATGGCTTATAGTGGAGAAATGAATATTCAATGCATGAGCACCAGGTCTGATTTTTGAAGAATTCGTTTTATAGAGGGCGGCTCTATGGTGCGCCTCACAGTTAAAGGGACCAGAGTTCAAATCCACCTGGCTCCGGCCTTCCTGTGCGGGGTTTGCATGTTCTCCCCGAGCCCGCGTCGGTTCTCTCCGGGCACTCCGGCTTCCCCCCACACTCCTGAAGCATTAAAAATCCTTAAGTGTATTTGACGCATTTACTTAAGTGTGATTGGGTGGATGAATGGTTGTTCATCCCGGTGTGCCCTGCAATTGGCTGGCAATAAGTTTAGGGTGTCCCCCGCCTACTGCCCAAAGTCAGCTGGAATAGGCCAGAAGCCTGCAACCCTTGTGAGGATAAGCGGCTCTAGAAAACAGACGGATGGATAATTTTTATTGAAAAATTAAGGGTTTTCCTGAAAGATTTTCCTTTTCAAATAACATCCTTTGCCAGAAAATTGACTTTAAAAAAATACTGTAAAAACAATTAGTTGGACTGATTTTCTCTCTTAAGGTGGGAACAAAGTGCAACAGTGACTGGAAAAAGAGAGAAAATACTGCTGACACATTTAGTGTGCATATGAGCGTGTATGTGTGTGCATAACACTCCCTAGGGAATTAGTATCTAATGAATGGCAGACAGATTTAAGTCCTGGCCAGACTGGGCTAGGGTGATGATGTCACTGAACTTTGCTACCCTTCAGTGTTTCAAGGTCCAATCTAAGCTCGCAGGATGTAGAAGACTTTGGAAGAAAACTAACCATGAAGTGTGTGTATGTGCGTGTGTTTTTACGGTCAAAACCTACAATTGTCAGGCCCAGTGTGATAGCTGTGAGCACTTTAGCAGGGAGCTGGACGCTTGAGTAGTTAGCAATGATGCATGTGACACCAGCGGTGCAGATTTTGAAACCCACATCAGTGAAATTGCTTTTCCACAAGCCGAAGAAAAAAGTTGCTCTAAGGAAAAAAGCTGTTTCTCAGATGACCATACGGAAACCCCCTCTGCCCCAAAGCTTTATTAAATAAATGAATAATACAAATTGTGAGTTTTCATTCATTTTCATGTTGTATGCAGTCTATTTCAACATTGCGATCTCGCCTGAAGAAAGTGCAGTAAAATGGAGCTTGTGTGATTGCAACATTTTTATGCACTGTTGCACAACAAATTATTATGGACTATTTCAACTCATTCACAAAAATAGAGCTTATTTGGATGTCCAAATGTCGCTTAGCAGGCAGTGAGCCTTACTTCGATAAGCTGGGATGTGCAGGTATAGTTTGATGGAGAGGAATGTACAGGAATCGGACAAAATCTCAATAGGACTTGGAAGAAAATGTCAGCCGGGCTTCCTTTTTGACAATTACCCTCTTGAGAATTGTATTAATTTATTGAATTAAACTCATGTTGTGCTGGTATAGTTATAAACGGCTGTCTGGCCATACGGTACAAGGTGTTGTATACTCTACTTTTTTGGATTTATTATCAACAAATTGGCGCTGGAGATCCCCACTAAAATAAGCCATCAGTATCTTTTTGTCTATTCAATATGAAAGCAAGTGCATTGTCGTGGAATGGAATACAGCAGTTACTTTTCAAGGGGAATACAAAAACACTGATCAAGTTAAAAATGCACATTAAAAGATTGCAACTGGGTAAGAAAAAAAAATATATACAGTATATTGTAACCCTCGTGTGGGTGTGTGTACCAATTTTGATGTATACGAGCTATACATTGATTATAAAGGCATTCTGTTCTATTCTATTCTATTCTGTTCTATTCTATTCGTTTAAACACAGATGGAAGCTCAACAACGACCATGATGCAGCCATGTGTGTGTGTGTGTGTGTGTGTGTGTGTGTGTGTGTGTGTGTGTGTGTGTGTGTGTGTGCATGTGTGAGTGTTTCCTGATTGTGGGTGGGCCCATTAGCCCACAACCTCTCATAGCTTATGGGTCAGCAGTTGAGGGGGGGAGAAAAATGTTCCAAACCACAACAGCCTGCTTACGCTTGCATACAAAATCTTACCACAATGACCGCAACATTGTGCCAACCTATACATGCTTAAATGCACATGCTCACAAAACACCATGATCATGTGACACACATTATAAATATTTCTCACATAAAACAAACACCCTGACCTGTGTGTGTATATGTGTGTGTCTGCGTGCACATGTGCGTGTGTATTTGTGTGTGGCTTGCTGTATTGAAACTTGACCCTAATTCAAAGCATATGATGAGACTGCTGTTTGATGTCTGCATATATGTGTGTGTGTGTGTGCGTGTGTGTGTGTGTGTGTGTGTGGTCATACAATAACTTAACACATGTGATAGGTTAATGGTCACATGCACACTTTTTCCGTCTTTAAGAAAATATTTTAAAGAATTAGCCACAGTATTGGAACTTTGAGAGTTTTTGATACGGCTCACTAGCATCTACAAAAGGATTATTCGCCAAGTATTTCTTTGTGTCTGAATGTGTGTGCGGTTAAGCGGTATTTATTATAATCTTGGACATGATCTTTTATGTGTACTGGGAATTTTACACTTTGTCATGGGGGTTACTAATGCATCAGTGTGTGACAGAAGTTGAATTTGTGAATCCAACAGAACATTATACACATATACAGTACTTTCATTAAACGGTAATGGTGCAATGAGGTCAATTCCTTTTAGTTTTGACCTACAGACATCCCCAAATTTGTGTGCATTTTGCTTTTGGGATATATTCTCAGGTTTGCAGTTTTTGTAAAAAAGTAGGACCCATCCAACATGGATTTTTTAAAGTTGATGCCAATTCGGATTATTGGCAGAAAGAAAATACTCATTCCTGATTAATCGTCTGACTAAAAAAAATGTAATCAATATATGAGTGTATATATATATATATATATATATATATATATATATATATATATATATATATATATATATATATACATGTATACATATGTGTGTATATACAGTACTGTAGATAGATAGATAGATAGATAGATAGATAGATAGATAGATAGATAGATAGATAGATAGATAGATAGATAGATAGATAGATAGATAGATAGATGAAAAAATTAAATAAATGGCAGATTCAAACCAAAAATAGCTGGCTTTTTGCAGCATGAACTCTTTTTTGTGGTCTTATTCATGATGGATATGCCATCAAGATTTTACGATGCTAAGTTAAACTAGCGGTAGTTTTGTCTTTATAACATAGTTTTTATTACATAGTTTATGAGAAGAAAAATCACAGCCAAATAAGGAAAAACTACAAAAAGTCAAAGGGCACAAGGACAAGTCAAAACATTCCCATATAAAAACATCCATCCATAGCGGCTTTTCCTCACAAGGTTGGTGGCTTGCTGGAGCCTATTCTGGCTGTCTACAGGCAGTAGGTAGGGGATACCCTGAATTGGTTGCCAGCCAATTGCAAGGTACAGAAGGACGAATAACCGTTCACACACCCAATCACACCTAAGGACAATTTCGAGTGTCCGATACGACTGCCTTGCATGTTTTTGGAAAGTGGGAGAAAGCTAGAGTGCCCAGAGAAAACCCACACAGGCTCAGGGAGAACAAGCAAACTCCATACAGGAAGGCCACAAACTCGGGCCCCTTAACTGTGAGGCAGACATCCTAACCACTGTGACACCAAGTCGACATATACATATAAACATACCAAAAGTAATTTTATTATGGTCAGTATTGGTTGCTGTAACAGAAACACACAAAAATGCTGTAATTTGATTGAATAAAAAAAGATGTAAAATTGGATCCTTTTACAACTGCACAGTTAATCGGTTAAGACTAACATAGATCATATTGTTATGGATGAGTCGATGAACTTGTCTGTACCACTTTTTGCAGCGCATTTGGAGCTCATTTGTAATTGGATGTGTACCCAATGCTGTGTCTGGTGATATATGCTGTTCCTGTTGATAGTAAACCACTTTAGAGTTTGCCTTACATTAAATTTGAATAAATATTACCATCTTGTGCGTGTATGTATGTGTGTGTGTGTGTGTGTGTGTGTGTGTGTGTGTGTGTGTGTGTGTGTGTGTGTGTGTGTGTGTGCGCGCGCGCGTGGTTTGCCCTGGGCTGACGCGCGGAGGCATGTGGTGGCCATTTAGAGGGATTAGAACTGTCAGAGACATCAAGCACAACTAATTATTCTGTTAGCACACTATACTGCAAGGGAACGTGCGTGTGTGTGAGTGTGCATGTTAAAAATAGGGAAGAAAAGAAGATAGAGGCCCAACAGAAAACCAGGAGGATAAATAAAAACAAAACTGTCTGTGTCTGATGACTACTGTGAATGTCATATACTGGAAAGATAGTCCAGACACATTAAAAAAGCTGCTTTTCATCTAAGTATTTCACAATTTAAAAAAAAAAAAAAAAAACTTATTCTTCTACTTTGTCTTATTCTCATTATTATTATTATTATTATAACAAGAATAAATGGTTAATATTATCATATTATTCCTGTTTATTAACAAATTATCTCAATGCTAATCGCTAGCTCCAACATATTATTCCTGTTTATTAACAAAATATCTCAATGCTAATCGCTAGCTCGATGCTAATCCCCATAAGCAAACTGATTCCCACCGTCTTTGTGATACAAACATTCAAACAATAACCCCAACAAACGTGTAAAACTCTAAACATAACATAAACATATATACATACAGGCTGTGCTTGGCTCAAGGCTTGAGGACATAGTAGTTGTAACCACTCACGCATTGCTTTCTTGCGCGATTGGAAACCAGGAAGTGCACAACGCAACAAGATCCGGTTGCTCTTTCACATTAACGCAACTTTTTAAATGAACGAAATTAACAAAGTCAAAGAAAAGAGTGGCATGGTAAAAAGACCCCCCCCCCCCCCAAAAAAAAAAAAAAATACACGATGAAGCTGTGGATGAAACATATAAAATACAGATGTTTTTCAGTCTAGGCATACCCGACTCCAATCCCTGTGTTTAATGCTTGTTTGACTACATT
The DNA here is from genome assembly GCF_059441005.1 of Hippichthys cyanospilos. NCBI lineage: Eukaryota > Metazoa > Chordata > Actinopteri > Syngnathiformes > Syngnathidae > Hippichthys > Hippichthys cyanospilos. The sequence goes on along the minus strand of NC_142369.1, from coordinate 23,325,122 downwards.
AGACTGATGAACCTAAAAATGTTTATGTCAGATGATCACAAAGTGGAAATACTGAGTTTTTGTCGGACAGCGACAACATGCAGTGAGGTCTGATTGAACTGATGAAGTGCAAAGTGAGCTCAAAAGGAGGAAGAGCAGAGGGAATGACCTCCAGTCGCTCATGCGTGCACGGATGAACGCATTCAAATCCAAACATCCCCAACACGCATCACTCGGATAGTGCGGGGCCAAGTCAGCCTACGGCGTTCAATCAGCCGTGGCCTTTTACCACCTCGCCGCAAGCGCTCGGTGTATGTGTGTTTGCACGCGCACACACGTGCACATCTGTTTGTGTGTTTACAGATAGCTCCCCTCCTCACTACACTACACTGCCACCCCGATTTATCTTCAAACAGACAGCTCACCTCCACCGTCTCCCGCCTCCTCCCTTTTGCATCCATCCCCGTACTCTCGCCACCCCATCCATCCGTCCATTTCTCCTCCATCTGCGTTCGCTTCCCGCTGGCTTTGACAGTTTCCCGGCCCGCGCTCGAGTGGAAAGATTTCAAGATCATGTGATGAACTCTGGTCTTAGAGGAAAAAGCTGTGGGGTTCAGACGGTGCAATGAAAAATTTAGGCGGGAGGCACGCATGAATGGAGATGCTCGCACGTTTGGTTAAGCAAAGTTTGGCGAGGACTCGCTTTGACTGTGTGAGACTCTTGAGGGGCAAACAAGGCAAAGACTGCTGTTTGACATGAGGAAAACTCTTACTGGTGCACAATGCGAACATGCATCCATTCATCTTTCATATCGCTTTGGGGCCACAAGGCAGCAGCTAAAGTTGGCCACTACAAAATTTAAAAGTAGTGAGGGGAATATTTTACCTTTTTTTTTTCATGGCTTGCACACATCCATCCATTTTCTAGAGCTGCTTCTCCCCACAAGGGTCAAAGGCTTGCCGGTGCCTATCCCAGGTGGCTTTGGGCAGTAGGCGGGGGACACCCTTAACTGGGTGCCAGCCAATCGCAGGGCACACAGAGACAAACAACCATTCACGCACCCAATAACACCTCTAAGGAGGATTTAGTGTGTCCGACGATGGCTTGGGGAGAACATGCAAACCCCAAACAAGAAACCCGGAAAGAGGTGGATTTGAACTCGAGTCCCTTTAACTCTGAGGTGGACATGATATTCACTGCGCCACTGAGTCGCCCAGCTTGCTCTCAATGGAGTGATATTAAACAATTTGAACAATTTCAATTCATCAGCAAGCTCGGTGGAAGCCTGATAATGACCCTGATTATTTGAATCAGATATTTTGAAAGTGGTAGACATTGAACACATGCCAGATACAGATCTTGAGGAACCGGACTTCCCGAGCCCTGGACCAGAGCTTAGGGAAATCAAGGAGAGTGCATTCCGCAAGAGACTAAACACAAGTATGGGTATATTTTAAAGCAAAGAGAAAATGATCACGTTATTAAAACAACGGATAGATGGAAGGACAAGGTTGACATCTTAGACTTGCGAACACACATGAAAAATAATTAAGACCACGTCAGAATATCATATGAACTATTGCGAACTTGAACAAATCCTGGTAAATCCCTAAAAAAAAAAACAAATGTTCTGATTTCAGAGAGGTAACGACTTGGAAGATAATTTAGTCCACACCCAACCAAGCATGTTTTCTTAAAACCCATAAAATTTGGAAAATTTAATTTAAAATATAGGTTTTGATAAATATTATGAAAAATTTAGTCATCAATCAAGATAAAGCCCCTGTCCTACTGAAGTGCAAACGTTGATAAGTCTAGGCGAAGGTAGCAGGTGTTCTTAAGATATTTTTAGGACATTCTCAAACAGGCCTAATTGTTATTAAATAGTCTTAATTGTTTTTCATGCTTGAAATTTCCTTGTGACACTCCATACAACTTAAGACTTAATGTCTTAAGAACATCTTAAGAACAAATACGATGGAACGGTTACTATGGCGAGAACGCACATTTGTCTTCGCCTTCATCAAAGTTCGCAAATGTTCATTATTATAACAGTACTGTTGTGTTGGGTCAGACTTTGTCAACAAAGACTTCGGTCTTCAGCTAGCTTTAAATGTGGTTTTCTTCAGCACTGAACGGCATGATGACAAATAGATGTTTATTAAAGATCTGACAATTTCGTTGTACCTTAGATACATGATTTGTAAATATCAAAGACAATATACTGCAGCTAGTAAAGTGAACACCGATCTCTTTGTAAAAAGAAAAAAAAAGTAGACTTCAATAACTATTTTTTTTGTAAACATATCAGATGGATGTTACAGTTTTCTAAATAAAAAGTCAAACAGAAGCATGGGTATGAGGGGGATGTGCAGTGGAGGAGATTAGAAGCGAGTGACCTGTATGTGCTGTCACTCCGCAGTGTTTCCAAGCCTGACGGAGCGAGACGGTCACATCACATCACTTACAATGCTCTCCAGCTTGTCCATTTGCGTTTGCTTTTACAACTTTGTCTTGACTCACGCTGTGCAAACCGCATCATTAACACGCACACATAAAGTCTGCTGAATCACCCCTCCATCAGAAGCATTGATGTAGTGAAACATCCTTCTTGTGTTTTCTTGTGTGCTACTTTGCGCTGGTTTATATTAGTTGCTGTTTTGCTTGTAGGCACACTGCCAGATGCTGCACATAAAAAAAACACTACTGTTGACATGAGCATAAACAGCGTGCCAACAGTGGGAAAAGGACGTGTTAACTTGTTCTAAGTAGCAAATGAAAGTGCAAACGCCGTGTTTTTTATTCCCTGTGAGAGTCGAATGAAAGTAAATTAGTATACACACAAAAATAATGTAGAGTTATACAACATCAAATTTGTAGCAATTTATTATATATCGTCATATGTATTTTTAATTCTTAAAAGTAGTCGTAGAATTATAGTTTTTAATGTTTTTTTTTTTTTTTTAATCATACGCAAATTGTAGGTACTTACTGCACTCTGTTGGTCAACACATGGAACGCTACAGTGCCAGGTACAGACGAGTGCAATTCTCTTTTTTTCATCCACAGTAAAAATAAAAAAGCGTTATTCGTATGTTTTTAGGTTTTCAATTAAGAATATTTAGTTTGTTAGTCGTGCTATTTCTAATATTATTCAGCACAGTTAATATTCGTAATGATGTAAACAAAGTATTAAAACAACTTAGTATCATTCGGTGTAGTTGTAGACAATTGTTAACACAAGCCACAATGTAAAAACGACCGTTAATGCTTTGAATTTCATGACATCTTAAAGTGTTTGGGACCATTTGAATGTGAAGATGTTTCCACACTTTGCATTCAATTTTTAAAAACATATATTATGTGTGTGTGTTGTTGTTGTTGTTGTTTTTTTTTTTTACTATTGTGAAACAACTTTAAAATTTTATTACTACCCATCACCACAATGCACTGCAGTTCCAAAACGTTAACCCAAACCACAACGATAAACATTTTGATCACTATAATCGCCTTTATATGGGATTTCACTATTTCATGTGGCAGTGCGATGCAGTTCAGATGCAAACAGGTAACACAAACCACAATAAACACAGCATGAACCCATTCGAATATCAATAATGTTATTGCACGTAATACGTTATTATTTTTGCTATTTCACTATTTTTTATAATGAATAATCATCATAATCGACATATTAAAAAAACCAAAAACTACAATACAGCATTATTAGTTTTAATTTAAAAGTAAAGCTGCAGTTATTCCTCCTTTGCGCAGGGCGACACTATTTCACCGGATGTAAAGACCACATGAGCTCACACAAAATAAAGACGAAGAAGCGAATATACTAGGCGAGAACTTACCAGAAGAGAGCTGAGATTTTTTCCTCCTCTTCCACACCATCCCGTCTCTAAGGAGGTGAGGTGTTGTTGTTGTTGTTTTAATGACAACACTTGCTGGGCGGTGGGAATCCTAAACACACGTTCAACCAAAAGAAAGAGCGACATACACGACGGGGGAAAAAGGAGCTACCATAGCAGCTAGCGACTGGTTGCGGAAAGTAAGTGCTGGCGTCACCTACAAATAAAGATTGCACAGTGCGATAAACAATTTGGCGACTGGGGGTCGTTCAACTGAACCAATGATGCATTGCAAAGCGAAATCTAGCGCGCCCAAACGGGCAATAGCTAAACAAGAGGCTTTTTTTTCTGATTTTAGTTTTTTCAATCAGGATTTAGTCAATAAATGCTATTGAACGTTTCTGCTTCCGAACAGGGCTTGCCGCAGTGAAAATCGAGACACCTGATATTACGTATGGACATCAATAAACGTGTTTAGTTTTGTCATTATTTAGATGTTGATTATCACTCGCAATCAAAGTAGAAAAGTCAAGTAGTGCCCGTGTTTACGCTTTCATGTTATGCTGGTGACACGCTTTTATTTTGAAGTGTAGGAGCGGTCTCTTCCCTCTAGCGTTGCGGATTTAAGCTAATGCATTTATCTTGTAAATTCAGCTAGTGCGGTGAGTTTTTTTTATTTTTGTGTTTTTAACAACTTATAGTTACTATAATACGGTATACTGTTTTACAGTTTGCTGTTAATTGTTGATATTTTCCCTCCCTAATCGTTATGGCTATGATTTATGAGCATCGTTGACGCAACTGAAGTGCCCGGATGTTCGACTTTTTTCTCGACTTAAATATTTATATTAGAGCATGGGCCTCAAGTTGATAACCTCTTTTGTCTCTTCGCCTTCTGTATCTCCTTGAGAGTGTTTTCTCTGGCTTCATCCCACATTTAAAAAAAAAACATGCATATCTTTGGTTAAAGGGACGATGTGTAATATTTGAAATCAGCGTATTTTTATATATAATCGTAGGTCTAGTAATTGCTATTCATATTACACGGGGAGCGCCGCTCATGTTTTTTTTTTTTTTTGTCGCTACATAAAGCGAAGAAGGGAAACAGTTTTGGATGTCACTTTGTGTCTTGTGTGCAGCCAAACAAGTTTCTGGTTCGAATGCCAATCGCAAATAAAAACAGACAAAATAGGAAATAGACACTTTGCATGCCAATCGTAAATAAATACTTGACTGGTAAGAGTTGTCTCGGCATTTAGAAAAGTGTGGAAGTGTTAGATTTTTGCTATGGAGTCCGTACTGTGCAGCGCTTGTGTCAGACATCATCGCCTTGCGCCCCCACCCAGGGGGGCCCAACCCCATTTGAGAACGACAAGGTTAAGTGAAGGCTTTACATCTTACATTGGTACAATTGTAAGTGTGAATGGCCCTTGTCTGTGCCCTGCAACTGGCCGGCAAGCATTCAAGGTGACCCGTTGTTTGTTGTGTATCCTCTCAGCGTCCTGATGGTGTGTTTCTCAAGTTGAAGAAGCCTGCCCGTCACAGTGTGTTTCATCCGCCTGAGCCGATATGTCCATCGCCAACACGCCCACCAGCAACGATGCCTGCCTGAGCATTGTGCACAGCCTCATGTGCCACCGGCAGGGCGGCGAGAGCGAGAGCTTCGCCAAGCGGGCCATCGAGAGTCTGGTAAAGAAGCTCAAGGAGAAGAAGGACGAGTTGGACTCGCTCATCACTGCCATCACCACTAATGGTGCCCACCCAAGCAAGTGTGTCACCATCCCAAGGACGCTGGATGGACGTCTGCAGGTGGGAATAATTGAAACACTACAATAAAGTAGCCAAAATGCACAACATTTTACCCTGCAAACATACAGCAGATTTCAATCAAATCAGATTTTGATCAAAATTTAGAATTCATACTAGGTGTATTTCTGATAGTCAGGTATTTCTTTCTATCTATCTTACAGTATTAATTTATGTGTACATGTTTCCCTATTGTACATCCATTACATATACTTAAAACCATTTTCCCCTATTCCAATTGAAAGTCGTGTTTTTAAAATAAACAGTTAAATTGGATGGTAAGGAAATTTGCGTTTGAAATCAAAATAAGAATACACTGAGAATGTACTAATACTTATTTTTTTCTTATACTTTTTTCCATTCTTTTTTTTGATCATTTAAATGTAATCATAGATTAATTTTTATTAAGGTTGTCACAAATACTTGTCATTTATAATAAGCCTGACTAAAAAAATGTATTATTGCTGAAACGTATTTAGAATTTATATAACTTTTGCCAAATTATCATTTATAAATAGGGAATGACTTAAATCCAAAATTTAATTTCACAAACCCATATTTTTCTATAAATTTTTAAATTAGTTTAGGATCAAAAATTGTTTTTAGATTGTATTAGAGTGGGATTTCAAGACATTTGATGTTTTCACCATTTTATGACATCACTGTGTATTTTCTCATGAAAATTTGTAGGTATGTGTGGAACATGTGAATAAGCATGTCAATTCAAATGATATCTAACAAGCCCGTGTGGTTTTTGTCTGTTCATCCAGGTGGCCGGACGCAAGGGTTTTCCTCATGTGGTCTATGCCAAGCTGTGGCGCTGGCCCGACCTGCACAAGAATGAACTGAAGCATGTCAAATACTGCCAGTATGCCTTTGATCTCAAGGCTGACAGCGTGTGCGTCAATCCCTATCATTACGAGCGTGTGGTCTCTCCCGGCATAGGTGGTACAGTGTTCATAATTTTTTATAATGTCTCTTAATCAGTGCTCTTCTCATCATTTTTTTTTGTCTACCCACCAGACATATCAGGACTCAACCTAACAGGCTCTAGGCCCGGCTCGGCGCTTATGGTCAAAGATGAGCATGATTTTGACGGCCCCCAAAGCCTGCCCGCCATGGACGAGGGCCGCTCCATGCAGACCATCCAGCACCCTCCGTCAGGGGGCCGCCCGGGACCCGCCGACTTATTCGCCCCCGCTAACATGCTTCCACCCGCCGAGGCATCCACTTCGGCCTCCACGTCGTCATTCCCCACTGTCGCCACAGGATCAGCTAGTAAGACTCTCCTCTTTTCTGATCCATCTCATTTTCTTGTTTAAGTTTTATAACAGCATTTTTGTACCCATTCGTACATTATTAGGCTAGGTACACACTGCACTCTGAAGTGACCCAATTGCATTTTTTTTGTTGCCCCTATCTGACCTGTATCTGATCTTTTTATGGCAGCGTGAACAACACAGATCCATTTTTTTTTTCTTGCTTTCAAATGCGGCCCAGGCCACTTGGGTAAGTGGTACTAAATCCGATACGTATCCAATCCTTTGACATGCAACTTCAGTCTGATCGGTCAGTTTACGTTCATCCGACTCGCACGTAACAAACAATCGACATACGTCACAATTTTGCGTTCAAAATGGCAGAAGCGCTTTCGAAAATACAAAACAAATATGATTGAAAATATTCTGAAAGCGGGAGAACAAAGTATATATTGTGTGTGTGTGTGTGTGTGTGTGTGTCATTTCTCTCTAGCTCCAAATTCTGCACCTTGCCACATTAAATGTAACTGACAGATATTATTGCTCCGGTATGACTCGGCCATCTATTGTGGTACTTACGTAAACACAAAAATTATGTGCGGCCGCTGTGTGTGACTTCATGATATCCTCTGCGCATGTGGGGCAGTTTTCGGCCATTTGACGTTCACACACAGGTCACATACAGGTTGGATTCATTTGGAAATGTCAACGACCTCACGGAAAAATCAAATTTCACAAAAAATTCAGAATTGAGCATTGACCCCTACAGTGTGAACCTAGCCTAAGCACCTCAACATCATATACATTATCAGTGCTCTCGCTTGCCTGCATGCCCGACACAATTCTTGCCGGGACGCATACTTCCAAATGAACTTGCATTCAATGGACGCAACTTTTTTTTTTTTTTTTTTCCGGGGTGTGCTAAAAAATTGTTCCACATAGGACAATTGCTCCCAACTGTCTGGGAGGTTTTCGAGCAGGCGACATTGCGAAAAAGCTACGATAATAGAAAAATAATAGCAGTTTTTCGACATCAAAATATCCATTCATCCATTTACTCTTATTCAGCAAAACTTGACCACTTACAAGCATTTCTGACAACCTTGCCCACCGTGTTTGTTTTACCTGAGATCTCACTCTCGTGAGATTTTGTCTGCAGGATTCGTTATGGGGAAAAAAATCCTCCTAAAAGTACTGTCTTTAGGCTCAAATGTAATAATTATGAAAACCGATCATACTCCTTAGCAACTTAAAAAAAACTGTCTTGTTCAGTAAGAAAGGCTGCATAACGAACAAGGACTCAATTGTGATCTTAACTTAATGTCCGCTGGGGTTTTTGTTTCCTGCTCCGATTTGAGGTGGCAACACCGTCTGGTCAAGGAACAGCAGCTTCACCTCCAACACGCCACATCACAGCAACGGTCACCTGCAGCACCACCCTCCCATGCCTCAGCCGGCACACTACTGTGAGTCAGGCAACCAAAGGAAAAGTTGACAACGATGGTGGTGGCCCTTGAACGCTTTGCTCTCGCCCTTAGGGTCCGTCCATGATGAATTTGCCTTTCAGCCACCCATATCCAACCATCCTGGTGAGAGCACACAACAAATGCCGACTATGACTGTGACGTGATTCCGGAATGCCAAAGAATGCCTCTCGGTATGATGTGGCACCTCAGTGTTTTAGTTAATCACTCACTTGGTGGGTTTTCAGCTCCGGACTACTGGTGCTCTATTGCCTACTTCGAGATGGACTTGCAGGTGGGCGAGACCTTTAAGGTACCGTCGTCATGCCCGGTCGTGACCGTGGACGGCTACGTGGACCCGTCGGGCGGGGACCGCTTCTGTCTGGGCCAGCTCAGCAACGTTCATCGCACGGAGGCCATCGAGAGAGCCAGGTCGCGCCCGCTAGCCGTCCCGCAAACTTTATCTATTGTACAAGCCGCGTTTGAAGTAACATCCATAATACAGCGTGAATTTGATTTCTGAGTTTCATTCATTCTGTGAAAAAATGCAAATCAAACTCAATCGCTAACTGCTATACATGGATGGGAAATTAGATCGGTAGTTTGGTCACGGAACAAATTAAGCTCAGATGCCAAGGTACCTGCAAGTGAAAATGGAAGATAAGACACTCAGCATCTGTTTGAATTGTTCATCAGGCTTCACATCGGCAAAGGCGTGCAGCTGGAATGCAAAGGTGAGGGCGACGTGTGGGTACGCTGCCTCAGCGACCACGCCGTCTTCGTGCAGAGCTACTACTTGGATCGCGAGGCCGGGCGAGCACCCGGAGATGCTGTCCACAAGATCTACCCTAGCGCTTACATAAAAGTGAGTGCTCACAAATGTTAAACCAACGCGCTTAATTCAGCCATCCATGCATTCATTTTCTAGAGCCGCTCATCCTCACAATGCTCAAAGGCTTGCTGGCGCCTATCCCAGATGGCTTCGGGCAGTAGGCGGGGGACACCCTCAACTGGTTGCCAGCTAATTGCAGGGCACACGGAGACGAACAACCATTCATGCACCCAATCGCCCCTAAGGACAATTTAGTTTGTCCACTACACCTGCCGTGCATGTTTTTGGAGGGTGGGAGGAAGCCGGGGAGAATTCTGCCCGCGGAGAATTCCACACAGGAAGGCCGGAGCCAGCTTGATTCGAACTGGGGTCCCTTTAACTGTGAAGCGCATGTGCTATTCACTGCTCCACGAACCACCCCACTTAATTCAATCAAATTATTTTATTTATATATATATTTTATTTATATAGCCCTAAAATAATTCATATGTACTGTACGTCTAATACTAACTATGTCAAACGCATTATTACAATCAACTACAATACGCTACTAGGACGATGACAACAATGAACTTGCATTATGGGATTGCATTACATAAATCAGGGCTGGGGAAATGTGACAGCATGAAATATTACTGTGATGGACTAATTGAATTCTGAGCGCTTGGTTGCAATTGGTTTTGCCACATTGGCAACGGAAATTACGTGATTAGCAATTAGTCAAAGTCACACTCTGAGCAAGGGGTGCGAGAAGCCACTTCAGGATTGTGGAATTTGAACACGGTTTGTGCAGGTATCAGCTAATCTAAATATTTGTTTTAATATTGACACCGTTTGGTTTGGGATATATCATTAAAAAAAGGTTGGAAACCACTGGCTTAGTTAATTTGACGAATGGTCTAGTCCCTACAACCAACAAGGTGTATACCCGTTATTGTCTAATGTTCGTTATATGTTTCGTGTCTCAGGTGTTCGACCTGCGTCAGTGTCACAGGCAGATGCAGCAACAGGCGGCGACCGCTCAGGCAGCGGCCGCGGCGCAGGCTGCCGCTGTGGCGGGGAACATCCCTGGACCTGGCTCGGTGGGAGGTATCGCACCTGCCATTAGTAAGTTGAACCTAAAAGAGACCTGTCGTTTGTGTTCCTCAAATCAGTTCAATTGAGGAAGGACAAAGTGCCTCTGAAAAACATTTTTTTGAACTTACAAAAGATTATTGGTGTCTAATGTCTGCCTTTTTAAGGTTCCCCAAAACTGACCAAACTCTACATTATAAAATAATTCAATAATAAAGGTTGGATTCTCCTATTTGAAATTGTTATTTTAAGACATCGGCCTAAAATATGCAAACACACTCTTAAGTCCCAGACTAGCTTTTTAATGATGCGCTTTATTAATAATTATTTGTTGTACAGTAGCTCTTCAAGCAGACATTTACTCCTCACATGACGGGTGAACTTACCAAACCTCATGTTTGTCCCCCTGAATATTCTATCAGCTATTTGCGGTGCACACGTGACAGAGAGAGAGAGAGTGGCAATAAGACGGAAACGTGGGAATGTGTGTTTAGCAATTGAGAGTCAAAAGAATCATCTTTAGTGTGCATGAAGTACAGTCACCTCTGCTGTGCGAGCCGAGGGCTTCTGGGGTGTTACGTAACGACAACTGCGTTCAATGTTGGTTTGTTGGGAATGAATCTGTCCTGTCTCTTTCTTTGCAAATATCCCATGTAGTAGTGTGAAGACCCGTAATCGCTATTAAGACAAAGTGGCCACTATATGTGCAAGTTTTTTACCTATATTTAGACCAGGGGTGCTCATTGATTGACAGTCAACTGGCGGAACGCCTATCTGTTGTTGGTCGCCTGCGTTTAATTGAAAAAATCTCGACCAAAAGAAGGGATGTTACCGTATTTCTCTGAGTACAAGTCGAGCTCACTCAGAGGCAATAAGATGGTACTTCACGAAAGTGCGTTTTTACGGTTCTGTGCAAACGCTCTAAAACGAATGCATGCTATATTGAATTAGAGGTGTGTGTGTGTATGTATGTATGTATGTGTGTGCGTGTGTGTGTGTGTGTTTGTATGTATGTATGTATATGAATATATATGTATATATGTGTATATATGTATATATATATATATGTATATATGTATGTATGTATATATATATATATATATATATGTATATGTATATATATATATGTATATATATATGTATGTATATGTATGTGTATATATATATGTATGTATATGTATGTGTATATATATATATATATATATATATGTATGTATGTGTATATATATATATATATATATATATATATATATATATACATATCACGATATATGTAAGTCCATATATATCACGATTATCATGTGGTAGACCGTTGTCATGACCGTGCCTCCGCAGGAAACTTAAAATGAAAAGCAGACCAAGGCCGTTCGTGTCATACATCACTTGCTATCTTGCACTTTATTTTGAAGCGTTCGCTGGCTTTTCCGATAACGCAATGACTTGGGATACCGACGACGGCTCTTCACAAAAATTCAGGAGGCGGGCCGCTCGAAAAGTAGATCTTGTTACCCCCGATTGAAACCTCACGGCTTTTAATCAAGCGCATTTTGAAATCAATTTTTCTCTTGGTTGCTTCATTTACCTTAAAATGACAGCGGTGGAGTTATCCCACCGGAGCGCTTCAATGGCTGCGCGTGTTTGTCGGCAGGTCTGTCAGCGGCAGCTGGCATTGGCGTGGACGACCTGCGCCGCCTGTGCATCCTGCGCATGAGTTTCGTCAAGGGCTGGGGGCCCGACTACCCTCGGCAGAGCATCAAGGAGACGCCGTGCTGGATCGAGATCCACCTGCATCGCGCCCTGCAGCTGCTGGACGAGGTGCTGCACACCATGCCCATTGCGGACCCCCAGCCGCTCGACTGAACTCCTCGCTTACAGAGGGACCTTTTTTTTTTTTTTTTTTGGCTTGTTGGTGTTGTCGTTCTCGTCAGGTGGGTTTTGACGGTGCTGTAGTGTTAACCCCGAATAACACATTTCATCTGAAAAGACAAACTGTGGATACATCAGACTGCTGGAGAAGACCAGAGCGCTGTGTTGTCCACATGACAAAACATTTTGTTTTTTTTTGTTTGGTTGTTTTTTTTAATTATAATACTTAAATGAGACTTTAGTTGTTTTACAATTGTGATTTTACAAGCCACATCATTGGGTACACATGCTTAAAAAAAAATCTAATATCAATTTACAATATTTTCAGAAATATTAAGAAGCCACATTGCACATGAATAAAAACATGTCTGAATGGATTTTTTACAGTAAAGGAGGATTTTTGTTACATTAACAATAAAGTTTGGACCCCCCCCCCCCAAAAGATGTATTGCAATATTGGAGGTTTTAAAAATAGTCATATTTTTTCAACTGTGAGAATGTAATTTCATGACAGTGAGACTATCACAAGAAATTGGAATTTTAGCCTAATCAGATGCAAGATGCAACTTGAGATTGTGAATTTTCTCACGGGGAAAGGTGGAAGCAGTTGAAATAAGACTTAACACTGAATAGTGGGAGGAAAGTTGTGAAATTATTCAATCAAAATTTTGTCTATGAAGACAAAGACATTGAGAGAGGGAGAAAATGATCTGGAAAATAATTGTAATTTTATCGCTTGGCAAAATTAAATATTAAATCCTAAGTGAGAAATGTTTGAGGAAATAAAGTGTTATTTTTTAATTCCAGGGGAATTAAGAGAATAAGGTTGTACAAAGCTCTATTAGAACAATGTACTTTTTCAACTTAATAAAGGTGTGAAGTTATTGCAAATAAAAATTCTTTTACAACTGTGGACTGATATACTAACATAATGTTACAACATATTTGCTCTTTTAAAAGAAAAGGGGGCTAATGCTAAGAATATTAAATTTTGATTGTACAGTATAAGTAAATGTGAAAAAATGTACTGTGACAAGGTTCTAAATTTAGTAAGGGGAAATAAGACAAAATAAATAGGGTGATATGACAGTAGAGGGAAAATGTTACGAGGGAAAAAGAGTTTTGAGAAAAGATGAAATGCATTTTTTAATTTGGAATTTATGTAAAAAGGGGGATTATAGCGAGTTTAAAGGTTTCAATTTTTATCTGGACAAGGGGGTGAATTTCAGGGTGTTATGAAAATCTCGGCATGTTTCAAGTCCTCCTTTCTTCTCAACAATGGTAGTTAGATGAAACTGGCACAATTTCAAAGCTAAATTCTTCAATATTTTGGGAAAGACCAAAGGCCCCAATAATGGAAAGTGTTGAAACCATCGGCAACGCAACGCTAGAACGCGTTTGGCGTGAATTAGCCGATCGGCTTGAGATTAAATGCTTTCAAAATTTGTCTGGCGTGTTTTTGCCCAAGACGTTTGGAACTCCCTCTACGACACGAACAGAGAAACTTGAATATGTTGAGAATACTGTAGGTTTTCATCAGAAAAGGAGTCTAATTTACAATAGTCATGATTTACAGGAGAAAAATTAATTCATGAAACTTAATGGCTGACTACAATAATTGTACTTATTCTGAGTTTTGGGTGTGACTTTGAAGATGACTTTGTGTACCTAATGTTGTGGCCAGTTATATATTCTGATTAAGTATTACTTGGCGAAATAACAGCTGTAAATTGATATGTCCCTGCCGTTTTGATACATTTTCTGTTACCTTTTTTTTTGTAACTTTTTATGATTTTTTTTTTTTTCCCAGCACTTTACTTTCTTACGTAGTTGTGCATTTGTATTGGAACACTAGACCTCATTTCATGTTCCCACCTTTTCACCAACATAACACACAATGCCAATTTTGTGGTTACAGTCTGATGTATTATTTTTCAATTAGGTGTATGTAAATAGAAATATATATATATAATCTTTGTAGTGCATGCTGATGTCAATTGATCACACATTTAGACTCAATTTTACATGAATAAATGAAGTCATCAGTGATTCAAATAAGACTCGATGTGGCTTAAATGAAACAGTCTTTATTAAGTAACTTTAATATCAGAAAAATAAAACTCTCAAAATTCTCTTTACAGCAAATATATATATGTATATATAATAATAACATCAGTGCTTTGGCCGCAATAACTTAAAAGGCCTGTTAATAAAATATAGTCTTGCTTTTTTAATACTCCAGACTCCACCTCATTTTGAATTGAGATTTTTATATATTTATGCCTAAAGACTTGCCCCCCTACATATACATAAAGTAGTAAAATTAGCACAAAAATGGCTACTGAAAAACATACACTTTCTTGAATACGCATTAGCAGGCAGCTCATAACTTCAGCTGTTAAATTCTACTTTTATGACTTTTTCTTTAATGCAGACATGCTCGTGCGCGCACATTCTATATTTCCAGTGGCGGCTTTCCGACAAATCCAACAGCTATTAAGCGGATAAAGCGTTACAAATGTATGTTTGTTTATCGCCCGCGCAAAAAAATAAAATAAAAATAAAAAATTAAAATCTTATTGTAAACATCGAAATATAGATACTTTGTTGAGATATAGAATATGAAATGTAACAAAATAAAAAATAACTATATCTCAATCCTTAACAATAATATAATACAGTAAGATGAGGGTTAACCGTGTATATTGCATTCACCCTCGCTGAGAAGAACAAAAACAAAAAACAAAAAACAAGGACGGATAAAGTTAGGAGGGGAAATAACCTGGAAGGTTTTCTAGTGTGGACAAATTTTGAAGGAAAAAACTGACTTGGAAACGTCAATTTGACTAGGGGGAAAGAAAAACAGGAAAAAAAAAAAAAAAACAGATCTTAGTGTATCGTCTACATTCCAGGCGCTCCCCTTCACACAACAGTCCTTTATGTCTCAAAAAAAAAAAAAAAAAAAACCCCTCTGAGATGATTTTATTGTGGGGGCGTGAGGAATGGATGAACAAAGTCCACCCCCCAAATAAGTACCGTCAAATCCCCCCTTTTACTCCCTCGTCCTATATTTATCCAACCCGGGCAGCCTTTTGCATAGGCCCGATGGCAGGGCAAGGAAATGAAAGTTGTATGTTCATTTAAAAACGAAAATGTGAACACTAGATAACATTCGAGTTGATACTAGATATACCGTTTTCATGAAAGGAATGTTTGTATTAAGTATGCTAAAAAAAAAAAAAAGATGAAGCTAAAAAAAAGTTAAGACTTTGAACGATGTTTACATTACATCAGTCTTAAACAAAAAAAGGCCACACTTTTTTTTAAATTCGTTTTTAAAGCGAACAGATTTTTTTTTTGTGACGTCCAGCTGCTCTATGCAGGAAATTCCATTTCTAATCGCTGCCCGATGTGGCAGAATACCGAAAATACAGCTACAAATAAGGTGAAATTTAACCTGAATGGAATAACACTGATCGGAATGTCCTTTTTTCATAACTTCATAACTCAATTTCATCCATTCTGGGCGCTCCTTTCATGCTAAATGTCGCCATCCACTTTCAGCTTGGGTTACAACTGAGAAATAGGCATGTCTTTCTAAATGCCAATATCGCTTCTTACTTTTGGGGTGGGGAAAAAGGCCATGTGTATCATGCTTTTTTTGAGTCCAAGTTAGCTTTAATCTCTGCCCACCGCTCGAATGCAAAACTGATCATTTAAGTTTTTCCTCATCAAGTTCCAATGTCTTCATGGCATGCTTGATGGCGATCTGAGCAGGTGCAGAGTCCACGACGGTTAAAAACTAGCTCCTAGTAGGGACAATGAGCTAACGAGAATGCGCCCGATGCCACATCTGCAGACGCGATGGGAAATCTGAACCAGAATCCAGTCTGATAACTAATTACTGGCCAGAACAGCAAATGTGTTCTGCTAATTCACTGATATTATGAAGATTTTGGGGGGCAACATCCTACATAGAGCAGCCTTAATTTCAGGCACAAGTTTTATCCGTAAACAATTTTGATCCTGGCGCTGTGACTCTTGTGAATTGGGGAGGGGGGGTAGCACCGCTAAGGTAATGAGTCGACCCCCTGTGGAGTGTAAAGAAAGAGGGGCGTGTTGTCATGCCACTTTAGTATGTAATACGTGAATGTATAATACGAATGGTTACGACCATACGGGCCGGTGGTCCTACTATTTGTAAACATGCTCACGTGAGTCCCTTCCGGAGGGTGGCGGTCATGAGAGACGGCTGCAAATGGCAAAAAAAAAAAAAAAGGTGGCCAAAACGTTTGAAACGTTTTCTGGTTGCTACATTTGAAGATTTGGCCGTCCGCCGGTCACATGTTGCGCAGTCGGAGGGCCTGGGTAACGGGTGACAGGCACACGGGGCAGGCGGCGTCGTGACACTGGCAGATTTGAGCGGCGCACTTGGCGCAGAAGAGGTTGTGGCCGCAGGGGACCAGCGCGGCAACGGCCCGGCCATCCAAGCAGCGGATGCACACATCTGGAGCCGGGCGGTGCCCCGGCCCCGCCCCATAAGCAAGGGAGGGCTCGGGTGGCGATGAGGATGAGCTGTCGCCAGAGGAGGAGGAGAAAGCCGAGCAATAGGAGGGGGGGCGGTGCCCGCAGCCAAAGGGAACGCGGTGCACAAGTAACGCCTGGGGGTGCTCCAAGGTGTCGGCCCCGGGAAAAGTGGGAGAGAGGCGCGGCGTCCCAGGCTGGCTCGTCTGAGAACGTCAATGACAATAACACGCGGTTAAGACAAAAAAAAACAAAAAAACTCCTTCTACCGTGCCTGTGTCCAGCCTCAGCTGGGGTTGCAACAAGGCTCGTGGATTGAAGCCATTGGCTACGGTTTTCAAACTTCAAGCTTAACTCATGGTTTTAAAGAGTCAGAATTTAAAATCAAGGCTCCGCCACATTTTTCAAGTGTCAATCATGGCTTCAGGGATGTTTTTTTTAGGACTTAATTGTTAATTAAACTGTTGTGGGCCAGGCTGTCCCAAATACCCAACAAACAGTAAGAGTTGACTGTAAACAAAGTTTTTAGATTCAGACTGCTCCATCTTCTGATTAGGTTGCTGGGCAGTGATTGTTTTTTTGTTCATTAGTTTTGTTTTGTTTTTTTTGTTTTTTAAGAAACTCTGATTGCTCAAAATCCCTCACAGTGTTAGCCCATTTTTACTTATTTTTCTGACAGGGTTGCAGTCGGGGATCTGTGTCCCTCCCTCACTACACAAAAGCAAGCACATAATCATTCAAACGCCACCAACCTGAGCGGGCCGCGTGTCAAAGGCCTGAAGACTTTGGTGGTCCACAAAGGGACTCCAAATGTGAGGCGGCGCGCCATTCGTGGAGACGCTTAAGGGTTCGAACCCCGATGTGGAGGTCCCACCTGCCACAAAGGGCTCATCGGAGGACACCTGGGGAAGGCCGTCCCCAAACCAGAAGTTGGCGGCCACTGGGTTATCGTTGTTGCTGCTGCTGCTGTTGTTGTTGTTGTTGTTGGAATTGGCGTTGAATGAGCAGGTGGGGCTAAAATCGGCCATGCGGTTGGCACTGCCTCCTCCCCCATAGAAGGAGTCGTTGGAGCTGGAGCCGCTGCCCAGGGAGCTGGAGCTGTCGTTGCGATAGGTGGAAGACATGCGGACGTTGCTGCCCGCGTTGGGACGTTGCGCGCCGCCGCTCGGGTTCGTCGGGAGGAGGCCGCCCGCCCTCAGCCACCCGGCCTCCCCGTTGTCGAAGCTGACGTCTGTGCCGTTGAACTGGAAGTCATTGTTGTCGGCGCCGGGCGCCTCCACTCCGCCGCCGCAGGTGCCCGTACGCAGGGCGATATGCGCCTCGATCTCTTCGCGAGCACGGTCCACGTTCTCCGGCATGCCCGTCACTTCGAACACCGGCTCCTTGTCGCGACTCGGCGTCACGATGTAGGTGTGCGTCTGCTGCTGGATGCGCTTGATGGTTGCCCCTGGGATACAAAACATCGCTCTTTTTACAAGGCACATACAGTACAAAAGATTGAGTAGCACTACTGTTGAGTTGTAAGTATACACAACACACAAACCAAGAACCCGGGATGTCGTGGCTGTAACCCACAACTCCCACCCAGCGACTAACCGGCCAACCAGACTCCAGCTTCTAATATCAGCCGGTTGGCCGCAACTCTTAAAGGCACACATCCGACACGCCAGTTTCACAGTATGTGCGGTAATTAAACAAAGCTGTAGAAGGCCATTGGAGTGATATGGAGAAGCCTCGGCTGTTTAATTTCTGTATTGTTTACTTCTGCGTTGTCACTACACCATGACAACCTTTTTGTGCCAGCAATTTAGGCCTGTCTAATGTTCACGTGAATATGCATCACATGAAAATACCATTCACACTGATATCGATTTGAAATGGTACTTGAACCTGCAGTCAATCCAGCCTTAAAGAGGAGCATGAGCTCTAAAAACAATCCATAAAATACATTCAATAGCTATTTTTACAGCTTGCTCTGATTTTGTATTCTTAATAAAGGGTGAGCACAGACTGGATCATGAAGTTCTTCTTGAAAGCATGTTGCAACAACAGTGACTACTCTTTCTATTGCATTAACTGTACTTCTGTCTCGGTATCAGTTGCAACTCCCAATGTATGTAAACACATCAACATTCAGACCACAAAAAAAAAAAAAAAAAACTACACCGACATTTTATGTACAGCACCCGTTGCCTGTGTTTGGCGCAAAATCTAGCATAAATTATCTGCAGCCCTTAAGTGTACCCGAAAGCAGTCAATTTACTTTTCAGGAGCAGTTTAAAAGATGTAAATCAAAACTTCACACTTTGATGCTGACATCCTGAAACAGTTACTGTGGTTACAGATCAGTTTTGGACACACCAGTCTCACTCAAATGTGTCGTCAGTGGGTCTGACGTCACTTGTCTCATTGAAATAAAAATGTACTGGGAGAGAGCTGTCTAAAATCTCTGTTTAAATATGAGCATAAAAGAAAAGATCATTATCAAATTTGGTCATTCATAAATAAGTGCAAATGTGTTGTTTGCTCTTCTGTGTCCAAAATTGTTTAAAAAAAAATCCTTTTTATCCAGATATGAAACACATGAAACACAGGATATGCCGAGTACTTTCAAATCAACTGTCTGGCGATATTTTGGTTTTCCTTTTAAAGAAAGTAATGGTAAAAATATTGGCGTATTAGTAAAAGACAGTTTGGCAACACTGCAAAAAGAATAAAAAATTAAGCCAACCATCGCACCGCACCCAAGCTGCATGCATTTTGTTAAACTAGCTCAGTGGGGGCTGTAAAATGAGCCTGTAAATAAAAGTGCCTCTCCAGTTTATGTTTACATTTGCGTGCTAGCGTGGTAATTTGACTTGGTAAGTCCTCTCAATAAAAAGAATACCCTGAAAACTAGAAAATGTATATTGTGCATTATTTTGTAGTTTGGATTTTGGCAAAATCTCATCTCACTCTTGTGGAATCAATCCCATGCAAATTCCCGTCTTCTGGGATTTGTGTCTGGTGCCATCCCTGTGAGTTTGCACTTATGAGGTCACGGTTGCTTGACGATCAATAAGTGCAGGGAAACGCTTAGTATCGACTTGTGAAGTCCCGGCACACAGCTGACAGAAAAATTCACAAATCACATAAGCCTTCTGACACCATGGCACGAGGTGAATGCCCCCATGCAAACAATAACTAACTGCTGGAATCAAATATGGAAGTTCTGGTGATTTCACAGGTAATGGCTCATGGGGTATTATCCTTTGTATGGGCTAGAGACAAACGTAAATACCAGTCTCCGTTGTAAGTGCTTTGCTGCTATCTTGTGGTTACTTCAGAGAATTAACTTTGCTGCCATCTTGTGGCATCCATAGACAATTTCAAATTACTTTCTTTTTTCATGCACCAAAAACACCCATAAATAACAAGTTGTAGATAGAGTTGTAGATATATATACTGTTCTTAAAAGATTTTTGTGACTCGAGTTTAAAAAAAAAAAAAAGGGGGGGGGGGGGGGGGGGGGGGGGGGGGGATAACGCACCTTTTGGACCCACAACCAGTCCCACGACGCGGTATGGCACCCGCACCTGCAGGAAAATAATGCAACTTGTTGATTGATTTTCCATTAATTCCATTAGGAAAAGTTGTATGTGGCAAACCATGTGCCGTTTTTGTAATATTTTTATGATGGTGCATTGTAATATTTTGTTCAATGTAAAGTATTTTTCCTGCCTCAATAAAGGCCGGCAATCACTGCTGTTGCAAAAAGTCCAATATGATTAAGCACTATCCGCAATACCTGAATGGTGGTCTGTCCGGGCAGAGGGGGGATCCCCGGCCCCGACGCGACAGACAGAGAGCCCGCTTTGTTCCGAGAGGCCCGGATGAGGGAGAAGTGCTCAGCGGCTGACAGGATCTCCCGCTTGGCCATGCACACGTCCTCCTTGCGTCCAGTCACAACAAAAACTGGCTGCTCACCCCGCACCGGCGTCTTGATGTACGTGTTGGTTTTGGCCCGGAGCGCCTTAATCTTACAACCTGAGTGGAAACAAAAGGAAAAAGGGCTCAGTTGTTGGTAAGTGAAATCATTGAGTTATTTGCTCGAGTCCATAATATAAGAGTATCATCAACTTTTTTGTTTTATTGCACGAAACATTCTGCAAAGATTTCATTAGACTTTACACAAATATAGTCATTTGGGCTTGATCAGCAAGTATATTGCATTTCATAAAGAATTGGTGCTTGTAATGTAAATGTACTCTAATTCGTTGATCGATCAATGACATAATTGGTGGGCCCTGCAACATAAGACATAACAGCACCTGAGTTTGCACTCCAGGGACTTTCTATAGCGTTATTCTTTGTCCTTGTGCAGTTTATCAAATCCTGTGATCTTTACCTAAAAGGCATTTCACATCAAAAGGGAAAGCGTTGAAAGTAGACAAAAGGAAGCTGAAATTCCACCCACATGGCAACAACATGTCAAAGTCCAACACGACCACTATCACACTACCAGGAGTGTGCCATTTCTTGGCTAAAATACTGCCAGAATGATACATCAGAAAACGACCCCAAAATGATCAAAATACTGCACATGGGTTTGTGCATATTGAGTCTCAGCATATAGTCAATGTATTTCAATTTGGCTCTTATACCTATCCCCCAGAACAGTCAATAAGTAATTTATTTACCTCGCTTGATGATTGATCTCAAAATCCTGAATGTGTAAATGAATGTGTTTTAAAATCTAACTTTTACATACAATATGTTTGAATTGAAAAATTTAAGGATTTTTGCTATTTTGCTATACTTAATCACAGTTGGACAACTAGACTACCGCGATTAAGTCATTGTGGTGTTACTTCTTCTTGGGCGATGAAGTCACTTTCCATCATTTTAATAAATCATGATGCAAGCAAGTTAGTGATCTCAACCACTAATGCCATTTCTAGTAGATTAAATATTCCTTTCAAGCAGTGGTTGAGTCCAGCCATTTCCTGTTGTTGTGTTAACAGTGTGCACAGCGCACCCTCCCCCATCATCAGAAGCTTCAACGCAGTCCTTTAATCATGTGCTAAAATCCGCCACAAAGTTAACCCAAAAGACGTGGAACGAGGTTGTATGTAGACAGAATACGTGCGTTTTATGTTGAACTGAACGTGGCAAATCATAGTTGTGCCCACGAAGCACGACAATGAAAAACTACAAATGGGGCTGATGTAGCAAAGCAACTTGCGCTCTTAGAAGACAAAAGAAAGCACACGATGCATAGATGAAAACAAGCAGAAAAGACACACGAGTTGGGCAAGGGACACATAACTCGAGTGGGAGTGTTTGTTGGCTCACGAAAAACATTCGTACAAAGTTTTTTAAATTTTAATTCGAGGTTATTTCGAGTAGGGCGGCGCTGGCTTGACCCACTTTGGACCAAGCTAACGAGGCTAGCCGCACTCGAGCGAACCCCAACGTCAAAAAGGGGAGAAAACAAAAAGTGTCCGTTTCGAAAAGTATGTTCAAGGTGCATTTGATTGTTGGGAACTCTTTTATGGTGACGAGAAACAACTTTAATTCAAATAAAGGCATTGCAAATCGGTGCTGTAACGTACGAGTTGCAACAATAAGTTAACGAGCTACAATAAAAGTTAGCTCGCTTGATAGCACAATCGCGGCCCAATTTCCAACGTGACACGGTTCTTTTTGTGCAAGTGACCCGTTCCTCGCTGGTAACGTCTTCGAGAAAGACTCACCCTGTCTGCCCACAATCTCTGCAACGTGCTCGGAACTCGGCACGGCCACGCATTCGGTAGTGTTGACACTTTTCCGGCGAGCCAGGAGCGCCGCCTCGGCCTCGAAGCAGCCACCACCTCCACCGCCCGGCTCTCCGCAGTACATGCCGACGTCGTCCCCCCGCTCGTCTCCATTGTACAACAACACGGTCTCCACTTGCTCAAGGGCGGACGGCATCGCGGATCCACCAGGCCCCGAAGAATGGATGAATTGACGGGCCTGCGATAGCAACGGGCTACCCGACGCGGTTGCAACTTGTGGCTCTTCGTCCTCGGGCGTGACGTTGCCTTCGTCTCCTGAAGGTGGTCGATGCTGCAGCGGTTTCAAGTCGAGAACCGTACCGAGGAGGTTAAAGTGGGACGCAGGGATGAGCTGCTGCTGCTGGTGGTGGTACAAGGCTGGACTTTCATCCGATTGCTCGGCTGCCGTGTGACTTTGGGTGCCGAGGTGCTCGTCGAGGCCCATACCGGCGAAAGCGTGCACTAGCGGCGGCGGCGGGACCTCAGATTCTCCCTCGTCGGCCTCCAGCAAAGATGTGCTGCTTGGCATGCTTGAACGATAGATTCAAGATGTTAAATCCGGGGAAAAGGGGTACAAAGAAACAAATAAAAAATACAAATCACGAGCGACCAGCGCCAAGTGGTTGAAATGTGTGTACTGTGTGGCTTTTGTTTTGTCTCGCCAGCATCCTCGCTTGCGCGTTTATCTCGCTCGGTTTTGCTCTCGCGAGAGTTGGCTTCTGGGTCAAACGGTGCGTCAGGTCACACTTGCATTGAGTTGTTGTAACCGTGCACTATTTTCATTTAACAGACGTACTCACACACTTAACATAGGCATAAAAATAGTGTGAAGACTACAAAAGAGAATGATTACTGATTGAATTCCTGGCCTGAAGTACAAGTAGAAAATACAAACTAGACAAGTACCAAAGTAAAAATTAATACTTACTGTTATTTTCACTGTGTTTTTTAGTTTAGTTTAGTTTTTATGGTTTGGGAAAAATGTCTGCACACAAAATTGTTCTCCCCTTTTAGTAATTTAAATAAACTTATGGTCGTACTCAAATAAAAAACGAATCACTTCGCATCCCCCTCCAAGGTTGAAACGTGGCAAAAAAAATCTGTTAACCAAACAAATACACCTCATTTAACGTGTTATTTCACATTATACAGACATTTTTAGCACAAAGACTGATGGGTTTTTTGGTTGGCACAGCTTCACAAGACACAACACATTTGTTACAAATAATTCCTGTAGTCATGTTGCATATGTTCCTGTTTTCTCTCCCAGGCACACAAGATTCAAATGATTAGCCAATCAGTTCTGCGGGATCTTGAAAATTAAAAAAAAAGAACAACCTTGAAAACCATGGAAAGCATGCAGGATGCCGACCCCCATGGACTGGAGTTTGTCATCTGTGGACTAAGTACGGAACAACTGCTGTACATCATCTGCATTGGAAAATGCTCGGATTCTTTTGGGTGGCGATGAGGTTGAACAGAAAGTCGAAAGTGCAGGATACAGGAATAGATTGAAGAGCATCATTCGCTGTGGTGACAAATGAATGGGGTTAAATCAAAAGGTGAACAAGATAGATATTTTGCTGGCCAATTACTGTACTGTATGTTGTTTAGGACATACACGAGCAATATTTACTGTCTTACTCAATGTCTTAGCTTCTTTTTGCAATGCAATACTGAATACGGGATGGGCTATATGCTGAGGTTACCCCCGCAATAAATAAATACATACATACATACATACATACATACATACATACATACATACATACATACATACATACATCTGGAGAAAAAAAGCAAAACACAAATGTTTATGGTCATATAAGTAATGTTACTACGTTTGCGAATAATGATTTGTCGCTGGTGATCATACAGGCCACGTTGAGCGGTCGCGTCAAATTACGTCATATCATACACCACCGCCCTATTTTTTTCTGACCAATGAAAAAGAGGCATGGGTGGATCTTTACCAAGTGAGAGCCAATTGGCACGTTCGTGTAGTAATAACGTTGCCTAGAATTAGTCGCATCCGGGTGAGACACTTTTAGGTGAGTGGTAACCCCCCGACAAAAAAGTGTTGTTAAATAACTAAAACATTGAATCTCGCGTGGCTCGAGTTATAAATGCATGCAAACGTTGTCGTTTAATGTTCGTTGTACTTGGGCCCATGTCCGTTGACGATTCCAGCGCACGAAAACCCGACAGCTTGTCTGTTAGCATTTAGCTAACTCGCTGCTAATGATTAGGGGTTTTCCTTTTTGCTACTTTTTATTGCCCCACTTCCTTTCCGTCATTTAAGACTCGTCTAAATTCTTCCCCACAGGACCCTCACCCTCCTTTTCACCCAATTTGTGTTCTAGGCCTTTAAACGACAATGTACGGCTCGTTGCGAGTGATGTTGCAGGCGCTGTGGGCCCAGTTCCTCCTGTGCGGCTGGGCGTTGGGCTCCGAGCTCACGTTCGAGCTACCCGATAACGCCAAACAGTGCTTCTACGAGGACATCACCACCGGAACCAAGTGTACACTGGAATTCCAGGTTCGTTTGAAACGCGGATGCCTTCACAAACAGCGTGTTATGGTTTTCAACGGAGTTGCATTCTTGGGGCGGCGACCCAATGAAAGATTCTCTTGGCTTGCGTTGTCTAAAATACGCAAAAGCAACGTATTAATGTCGCGTTTTTGGAATATACGTTAACCCACTTTTCACAAGATCGTCAAGCAGAGGACCTGGGCAGTGTGACATAACTTTCAGTCGACGCCAGATGTCAGTACAAGGCAAAATTGCCGCCATCTGAGATGGATGAAAACGTGACAGCTTTTCTTATTTACTTCCTCCAGTATGCCACAATTGCAACATTAATTCGAATACTGTTTAAAATGGTGGGAGCACAGAACACAATGCAACGAAACCTTTTACAGTAATTGCCCACTGAATGTAACTGAAGATGATGTGCAAAACTGCATTTTATGTGTCACTGAGTCAAACATTGAATCAAATGTGTTGCAAAGTAAAGAATACAGAGGGTCCTATGTTCAGTTCCCTCCTTTTACCGTTGACGTAATTGATTCATTCGGAGGCATGTCTCAGCTTGCAGTCATCCCATCGACAGCCTATGTAAACAGCAGCCGGATTTATATGAAGAATTTTTTGTCATTCCGATTGAAGGTCTCAGTGTTTCAGCTATTTTGATACCACTTGTTGTATTCTGAGCGTCCCTTTACATGTGCTACTATATAAATTGTAATAGCCATTTTATAACTAATTGGTGTCAACAATCCCATTGCAAGATGGAGTTCATTTTTCTGTTTAGCACACGAGTCATGCTTGTTTTAAGAATTTTCTTAAATGAACAGCTTGATTAAAACAAGTTTTAAGGAGTGTAAAACAAGTTCTCTCGTCACAGATGAGCTCTGGTCAGATGCTGCTATTTTCAAATGTGTAAACAATGTTGTCATCACACAGACTTGTTTGAAGTTTGGCTTGACAAAGGAATATATGACCCCTGTGTTTCCATATAAATCCATTATAATTTGTTTAGCTTTTTTTTAATTTTAAATTCTGATTGAATCGTTTGTAATGGAACAATTTTGTTCCGTTTGGTCAGTCAAATTGGATAACAAGACTGCAATGTAAACCTAGCTAGTGTACTGAAGTCATAATTATTGGCATGTGGCGAAAAGACTACTTGGTCAATGAGGACTACCTTTCCGGTTGTTGTTAAATCATGCGACTTGCTTGTGATTTGTCATGATGGACCACTCTTTTTTTTTTTTCTTTTTTTTTTTAATTAGTAATGGAAAAAATAATAGCCAATGCAAAAAAAAGCATAAAGTTGCAATATTTTTTATGTGTGTGTGTGTGTGTGTTTTTAGACAGTCAATCCATGCTTATTTTCACGCCCATAATCGAAACTCTTATATTATTCCAAATATTCTCCCAGGTGGTGACTGGTGGCCATTACGACGTGGACTGTCGCCTGGAGGATCCAGAGGGCACGACTCTCTACAAGGAGACAAAGAAGCAGTACGACAGCTTTACCTTCACCGCTGCCAAGGATGGCACATACAAGTTCTGCTTTAGCAACGAATTCTCGACATTCACGCACAAAACTGTCTACTTCGACTTCCAAGTCGGGGATGACCCACCCCTGTTCCCTAACGAGAACAGAGCCACTGCCCTCACACATGTAAGTTCATGATCCATCCATTTTCCATAGCTCTTCTCTTTTTTTTGGGGGGGGTGTACAATGATCTGAAATGTATCCCAGACAACTTTGGGTGAGAGGTACGGTGCTCCCTGGGCTGGTCGACATCCAGTCGAAAGACTCATCTAATTCTGGCAAATGACTATTCGATTTTTACATCCACATCTATAGAACATCTTAGAGTCTTGAATTAATCTTAGCATGCATGTTGCTCAATTTGGAAAAAAATGACAAACAAGGGGAGAGTACATGGAAATTCTATGCATGCATTTCAGTTGCAGTACATGGAAAGCCCGTGCATGCATTTCAATGGGAGAACATGGAAATTCCAGATGTGCCTATCATCTAAATTACATTTACTATCTTTTTTTCTTTTACTTTTTACTTAAGTTCAATATACTTTGTGCCAAGCAAAATTACAAGTGATTCGTGTTTTTATCAACTTAAAGGCCATCAAATATTTTTTAAACATTCAGATAAGCTTAGTTTTGAACATCCTTCTTTTTGCACATGTGCATGTTCTATTTATTTCTAGGCTCAAAATATTTTTGCTCTTTGCAGTGCGTGTTTGCTTAACAATGAAAAGCAGCTTTCTAATTTTCCCAGGTGTTCCCTTAAGGTGTTCCACCACATGTAAAATTAAGTATTTGTAATATCTGATTCCGACCTGAACTATCTTAACTGCATCTTTCAGTTGGAGTCTGCCTGCGTGTCCATCCATGAGGCTCTTAAGTCCGTCATCGACTATCAGACACACTTTCGCCTGCGCGAGGCGCAGGGACGCAGCCGCGCCGAGGATCTGAACACCCGTGTGGCCTTTTGGTCCATCGGTGAGGCCCTGGTCCTGCTGGTGGTCAGTATCAGCCAGGTGGTCCTACTCCGGAGCTTCTTCTCCGACAAGAAGACCACCACCACCCGTGTGGGATCGTAACCCTGCCTCTTGCTCTTTTTTGTTTGTTTGTCCTTACTTGGCTTATTTTCATAGAGCGGCTTCGAGCAGCAGAGAGATTTGGATCATATCACACTTTTTAACTGCTGTTTTCAGACACTGTATGCAAATATGTCATATATAGATATTTGATTGGGGGACGTACAAAGATGATTGTGCTTTTTAAAATCTACTGCTGAACACAGGTGGCAGAAGCAAGCCCCTTCAGTATTTAATTTTTTTTTTGGGTGTTTTCCTCTTTTAATGTTGTCTTTGTTTCTGATTTGTCAAACCTTTTCAGTCAAATTGCCTGGGAATAAAAAAAAAAAAAAAAAAGAACCCCCGTTCAGGTCATGCCAGCAGCTCTAACACGCGCAGACATTTTCATCCCAAAGGCTTAAAAAGTGATCACCTGTGAATCTTAGTATGACAAAAGAAAAAAATCACGGTTTCAATTTGCTCTACAAGTAATTGTTAAAATGTAATTTTCACCATTTCTGTGACAATTTATATTCATTCATATTACAGTTCAGTTATGGTGTGTCTTTGCTGGTCACAATTATAAACTGCTTGTAATGATTGTAGCCACATTTTCAGTAGAAAACCGTAGAATAAAACGATAACCCAACCAACCTGATTTATAATGCATTTCAAATTTTTTCCCCAACATTTATGCATGTACAAAGATTTTTTTAGAGCCAAAGTTTCTTTTTTGTTTAATCCAGTCTAGTCAAATTCAGGCAATCATTTGTGACCTACAGCTCACGATGTTTTGTTTGAAATCTAGAATAAAACATATGTTAGTCCTCCCATATTATGACATGGGCCTCCAAAACTAATCTTTCCATATGAGATAGTAACCTACCTGTTAAAAGTCAGTTTAAGCACTGCTTGTGTGTGCAGATTTTTTTTCTTTAACAAATATCCCTTCCATGCGCACTGAGGTGTGTTAAGTTATTGGAATGACTGAATAAACTCTGTTGGACTATGCTTACTGTGAATGTGGTTTCTTATGTTAAATATATATTTTTCATTGAGGCTATGTGGCCTAATTTGTGCTTGAGCAGGGACGTGCTGTTGTCCATTGCTACTGAAAGAGTATGGTCATAATTATCAGTATGAAAAACACTCTTTAAGGCCACAAATACAAAACAATGAAATTAAAAAGAAAAGAAAATATCCTGTTAACTACGCTTGCTTGATTGAGTGATATATATACAGTACTGTGCAAAATTCTCCACCTCCCAGTGGAACTGGGAGGGTACACAAGTTGGTGACAAGTTTCATTAATTCTGTCATTTTCTATTGTTTTTCAGTCCCCATGTGGAAGAATGCCTAATAAATGTTTTGTTTCTAACCCCAACATGTCTGCATTCCTTCAAACGTATTGTCATCTTGGTGCCAAGGGAAGATGTTGATCAGACATCATTTTTTCATCTTTCCTTCTTAACCTCCTTCCCTCATATGTACTGTACATCCTGTACATAAAACCCCAATTCCAATGAAGTAGGGACAGAGTAAAATGTTAATGAACTAAGAAACAACCAAAAAAATGATGTACAATTCTTCAGCCAATACAGTATTCAACTGGATACAACACAAAACAAGATTTTAATGTATGAACTCATAAACCTTAATTATTGTTTGTTTTCAAATATTTTTTTTTTATTTCAGAGGCATGTTCACCACTGTATTACATCAACTTTCCTTCTGACAACATTTAATAAGCATTTGGGAACTGAAAACACCAATTGTTGAAGCTTTGTAGGTGGAATTCTTTCCTATTCCTGTTTGGCATTAGGAACTGTTTTTCATGCAGTTGCTCACAAATATGGTGATCTCCACCCCATTTTTGCTTGTGAAATATTCCTTTTTGTCCCCCATTATGACATTCACCTACTTACAAATAAATTGTTCGCTATTGGTCTGATCCAAAGAGCTGTTATTTGAGCATTCATCAACTTCCCTTGTTTTTTGTTGCCCCTGTCACTGCTTTTTTGAAACTAAGATGATTTGCAAATCATTGTACTCTGGTTTCATTTCCATTTTACACAATGTCCCAACTTCATTAATTCTGTCATACAATTTACATACCTTTCTTTTTTACTTCTCCTCAGATTTGAGCTTTAGTATAAAAGATTTGCTTAACCCATGTAGAGCATTTTCACCATTTTTTGGTCGTTTTTTCACCACATATCATTCTCGCTGCTTTACAGTCTGGCAGTGTGATAACTAAGCGGTCATGCCATGTTGCAACTATGACGTTGATGACATCACGATGAAAAGTCAACTCACTAGTGTCTTCTTTCAATGCTTTCTCATTGACCTAAAATGCATTTGATGTAAAGATCAAAGGATTGGATAAAATACAGCAAAAGGGTTAAAACTATGTTTCTGCCTTCCTTTGGTAACTTCCATTGGAATCCAATTACTCTAGTCTTTGTGCTATTCAAGACTCTGTGTGATTAAATAAACAATTATTTGTTTTAAAACATACAAATAGAATTTTGCTCCACCCGTATGACTGTACTGTATATTTTTAAGCCGTCGTCCGTAGTGGCGTCTCTGCATTTGGGGCCAGGGGGCCTGGCCCTACTAAATGGTGCTAGTGGAGCACTGCAGATTCAAAACAATTGTCTTCTCTTTAGAGCCATAATAAGCTATGAAAACACAATTTCTCGAACTGCGTTTGTTGTGTATGATGAGCCACCAAAATCATAGTGCGCATGTTTGTAACCGCTCTCAGTAGACAGCCACGCGTCCCGGTCGATGTGGCCCTAAGGCCGAAATCAGCCAAATCAAAATATTGGAGTGACATACATCAGATGCAAGACATAACAAACTTGTTTCTGTCTTGACGGATAGCAGCAGCAGGCTAGCCCGGTTTTGGTTGTAACCGAAAGGACAATAAAAGCAAATCATTAATATGAATGCTGTTGATGCTTTAATAAAGAGTAAATTTAGCACTTGTGCAAAAAGGAGAAATTAAACATTCAGCAGGGACGTTTTAATATCGTTCAAGCAGGTAAGGACAAAATACGCACCTTCAACCTAATAGTTCAAGGGGAACATGGCTAACTGTGTGATTAGAAAATCGCTGGACACTACATGGACAACAATGAGATTCAAAGATTTGATTGAGAGAAAAAAAGTGGATGACACTGGTCAAGAGTAAGAGTCAGCGCCGAGGATACGGAGGTAAACAAACTGCAGCAGTTACAAAGCTCGTAATTTCGTGGTTTGCTCAAGTGGAAAAGAGATTTTGCAAAATGGTCACCTTAGAGCAGCACAGCTCATGGCAAATTCAGCAAATCATTTCCCTATGATGAATTTGAATGTGCAACTAAAATCCGCTGTACTGTCACTCAGAGTTGTATATTGACAACACACTGTCTGCTGCAGCTGATTTGTGATAACGTACAGGATGCATGATCTGACACTGAATCACTTCTCAAAATTATCATCACAACTCAAATGACAACAACTGAGTTAGAAAAAAAAATACTTGAACACCAAAAAGGATCACGACATTTACAAGAAACCCAATGGGCCAGCAGAGATGAATTGCACTAGCTACTGTATGCTGTCCATTGAAAATGAAGACGGTCACGGCTTATTGGACTTTGACAAATGGGTTTGGGACAAGTTTGCTCAGATGAAAGATCAATGGACATCCTTTCTATTCATTAAATGAAGGGTTGGTGTGAGATACTTTCATTTGACGTATTTTAAAGCTTTTAGTCATAATTTGTAAAGTTGTGAATAAAACAGGATCGTGTTCTTGAATTGAAATAGAATTTATCGTATAGGTTTTGCTGTTCGTGTCCACTCTAGTGCACCACTCAACTTTTCTCGCTAGAGACGCCACTGTGTTTCCTTTGCTATGCTTCCATTGCCCTGCAGGGAGCGAAATTATCACATTCATTACACCATTGCACAAAAGCCAGTGATTAAGAGCCAACTCGATGAGTAAAAAAAAACACAACAACAATAAACGGTTTGAACTACGATGTTTTGTAGGCGGTGGGACCACTTTAATAGTTCGTTTTCAAGCGTGGTATCGGTATTTGTTTTTTCTTTTTTTCTTATTGGTTTACTGATTGTATGTTTGCCACGCTGCGATTGGACACACAGCACGTCAATCGCCTAACGCAGAGGAGAAAAGGGTGAGCGTTGCTCTCTGCTCTGCTATTCGACGCAAGCAGAGTCGTGATCATCTGGTGGTTCCGTGGGCGGACAGCCGCCTTCCCCTGTTTACCTCACCGTCATCACTCCCCCTCCCCTTTCTCTTCTCCGGGATAATTGTCCAGCTCACCACAGGTCACTCACGATCGTTCTTTTTTTTTTTTTTGCTTTTTACTTATTGAGTCAGCTCGTTTTCGCGTCGTCGAGTGAAGAGGGTGGCGGAAGACAGCGACTCCCGGAGAAGGTTGAGTTTGGGCGGGTGGTGTTGTTGGCTTGTGGCGGTGGATTTCCCCTTCCTCCGTTCTCAGCCCTCAGGGAAATACAGCACTCGACGTCATACGAGTTATGTTTTTGGACTATGACTCGCTTGAAAAGTAGCTCGAACGGAGGTCGTGCTTGCAGGTGGCGAAGACGTTTATCGGGGTGAGTGTTCGAGCGAGTGAGCAAAAAAGGGAACCGGAGAGAGGCTAGGCTAGGCCGAGCTAGTTGGGCTAGCTGGCTAGTTCTAGCAAGTTAGGCGAGCCTGGACAAAGAGTTAAAAGTAGAATCGTCGGCTTTTAAAGTCCGTGGGGGGTGATTCCTTGACTTTCGGATTCTGAGGCAGAGAGTCGCGATTAAGTAGCGTTGTCGAGACGAGCTGTAAACAAAAGGCTCCCCCTCAACCTGATTCTACAACGTAACTTTGACGGGTATCCCCGGGTATCCCCCCTCCCCTAGTTGAGGTTCGTAAGCGCGTGTCCCCCCAACATGGATTTAAAGACGGCGGTGTTCAACGCGGCCAGAGACGGGAAACTCCGATTGCTCGAAAAGCTCCTGGAGAACAAAGATGTGCGCGAGGTGACCAAGCTGATGGGCGAGAAAACGAACGGCGCCACGCCGCTTCTCATGGCCTCCCGCTATGGCCACCTGGACCTGGTGGAGTACCTGCTGGAGTGCTGCCGGGCGCCCGTCGAGGTCGGCGGCTCAGTCAACTTTGACGGGGAGACCATCGAGGGCGCCCCGCCTCTGTGGGCCGCGTCGGCCGCCGGCCACCTAAAAGTGGTGCAGTCGCTGCTCGGCCACGGAGCCTCGGTGAACAGCACGACGCTTACAAACTCCACCCCGCTGCGGGCGGCTTGCTTCGACGGCCACCTGGACATCGTCAAGTACCTGGTGGAGCACAAGGCCGACCTGGAGGTCGCCAACAGGCACGGGCACACTTGTCTCATGATATCCTGCTACAAGGGACACAAGGAGATCGCGCAGTACCTGCTGGAGAGAGGCGCCGACGTCAATAGGAAGAGTGTCAAAGGTAAGCTCACGACTTAACAACGTGCCAGACTTTTTGCACATTCGGAGAAGCTGCGAACCAAGCACCCCTTTTATACTGTACAGTACCAGCAACAAATGTAGCGTGAGGAAAGATCATAACAGCATTTAGCCATTAGCCAAAGGTAAATCAGAACTACAGGAGGGCATAAATTATCTACTTTGTATCCATCCATCCATCTTCTAGAGCCGCTTATATACCAATCAAATTGTGAAAAACGTGAACTGAAGCAGCGTTTGCCTTTGGTGTGGCTGGATCATAATTCAGACACAAAGTGCCTTGATTTAATGACTGTGCCCATGGCTGTAACTCAGATCACTTGATTATCATTGAAATGAATAGAAACACTTATAATCCATTCTAACACGCTCACGCTAAGTGTATTTTAGTGGCGTGCCTTTAACAAGAAAATGGCACTGTACATTTATTGTACTTTGCAAAGAAAGTAATGCCATATTAAAATAAAGTTTTTCCTCACTTGCCACCACTTTCACTTTTAATCTCAGTGTTTGTGTTTCACCACGCTTTCCTCACTTTACTCTCTTTTTATAGCTAGAGGTCTCTAGCATACAAAATATTTTAACGTCTATGGCTAGCGTTATATTCCTTTTTTGACTCTCAGGGCATCTAATAGGAAACAATTGAAGGTTAGCACACTGTTCTCGTGTCTTAGAAGACCTTTTGTTTGATTGGGTCTAGTGGTACCTTGATTTAAATGTACTGAAAAGGAAGAGTTGTTGTTGTTTCTTAAAAAAAATGTTATTTGAGTTTGAAGGCAAAACTTTAGTTGCGTGTGTGCTTTACACACCCCGTCTTTCACCAGTTGTCTATGGATATCTGCTTATGACTAAACGAAATCTTATGCTTGATCTTAATCTGTTACCTTTGGAATAATTTACCTTCAATTCACACTCAATTCCCATGGAAAGTTTCCAATTTGGAATATTTCTAAAATTACCCGTCAGATATCAACGACACATTGATGGACTGACACTACGGATACAACCGTCATACGAATGGAATGCTTTGGCAAAACAATCACATTGGAGTGTTTTGAGACCTGATCAAAGATGTCAATATGTGTGCGAGTAATGCTTCAAGATTCAAGAGATTTCTTGTCATATGTATAGTTGTACCATAAAGAGTGCTTATTTATTTATTTATTTACATCTATAAAGCAACATTGATCTGTCAGCCACATAAGCAGAGTTTTGATGCACAGATGTGCATTTTTATGTCAGTCGTATTCTTCCTTGCAGTAATTGCCGTAACTATACCTGCTAGATAGTGGACATCAGGTAGCTGTTAGCTGCAAGTGCCTGTTGTAGCTAACAGCAGCTTGTGTTAGCTTAAGATTGGCAAGTTGTGGGCCCTGCAGAACACGGAAATGTATTCCATTTGACTCATTTATTAATTGTGGTATTTTGGCATATACACACAATAATAAACTTGATGGAACACGACTGCTATACAAGTTTGGTTATTTATGACAAAATGAACTCGACCTGTGTCGCGAGGAAAAGGATAACTGCTTCAAGCGCATTCACAGTTACATTGGCACTGTGTTCACTCAACGGCCACAATGTGGGAAATCTTAAACACACTTAACCCGCAACAAATCTATAACTTACGGATATGAACACAAGAAAATATAAAGAGTTTAGGAATATGAAATGTATTGTTTTGTGCTGTTGCCGAAGTGTTGGTGCGTCTTATACACGGTAACATAGAAAATACCAGAAGTTGACCGCAAAAGGGTTAAGGGTTCATGTATGTTGGGCTGTGGTTCCAAAAAAAGTAGCCTGGCAACAAAATGTGACATCAATACTTTCAGAGGATGTTAATTGATCAGAGGCCAATTTGAATATGCACTACAGAAAAATAGACTTTGAAAACAGCCACTATTTAATGATGAAGAGAGGAAAAAAAAACTCCCTGTCTCTACCGACATTATCCAGGACAAATTCAGTTTTCACTGCGAAATCTACTTGGCTCTATCCTTCTCGCTTTTTCTGGTACCCATTAGTTTTAGCCCCCAAAAAAAGTAGCGTGGTTACAAAACGTCATTTAAATACTTTGAGGGCCATTGATTGGTCTGAGACGGATTCAAATATGCGGCGTGGAAAACTAGACAGGGAAGACAGCCACCAAACAAACCAAAAATATCTTTTGCTTCCACAATCTTCCTTTTGATGGACCTGACAATCTTACTTTGATGGACCTGACTTGGTCCATCAAAGGAAGATTGTGGAAGCAAAAGATATTTTTGGTTTGTTTGGTGGCTGTCTTCCCTGTCTAGTTTTCCACGCCGCATATTTGAAACCGTCTCAGACCAATCAATGGCCCACAAAGTATTTAAATGACGTTTTGAAACCACGCTATACTGTCCTCTGGTTGATGCAGTATTCCAAAACATCCACGATTCAAGCACCATGTCCAATACACCTTCCGCATGCTCAATTAAAAAAAAAAAAAATGTTATTGTATGCACCCCACACTCTTCCGGTGCCGGTAACATCACGTCACTGGCGAGGTGAGCAGGGGCTCCCGAGGAATGGCACTGGGGGCAGAGGAGCTATGTCCTTTGGTATGTAGTGGAGTAGAGCAGGGCAGAGTAGTGCAAAATAGAAACCTGGTCGAATTGGGCCTAAAGAATGAAAAAACTTTTGCTTCCACATCTTCCTTTGATGGACTTTTGATGGAAGTTTTCTGGTTTGGGCAGTATTCCAAAACACAATGCAAGGAAAAACTACAATGATCTCTCCGCCTGCTCCATTGATTTGTTTTCATCATATGCAGCGTGCACGTGCACTACAGTCGCCTGTAACATTATGTCACCGGCAAGGTGAGGAGGGGCTACAGGGGAGTGGCATTAGTGTTAGGGGAAGCAATGTCTTTTGGCATAGAGTAGAGTTGCGCAGATCAGAGTAGTATAGGGTAGAAACCATCGATGGAGACGGGGCTTTGTGATGGTCTTTTTTCACATGGGCAGCAATTCCTTACCTCACATGAGTACACATGCAGTATACACAATAAAATAGCTCACGGGGACAAAGGCTTGTGCATTTATGGGTGATGTTAAAGATAAGATTCAGGCAAACCCATGATAGAAGCACATACGTACATGTCAGCGATTATGCCTTTGAGTGCACAAAACGGCCAGCCGACAAGCATGTTCAATATGCAATGAATGAGCTAGGACTTACATGGACAGTGATCATTTAGATTTTGCCTTTAATAGATCACTACATCAACTTTGACTAAAAAAAATTGTCTGTTTTAAGTGTAGACAAAGACCTTTGTGAGATGTTATACAAAATTTTGGGTTATTCTTTTTTTTTTTATTTTGACTTTTCATTTCATTCATTTTCATTTCTTTTCCAGTCATGTTATTAAAAAAGGCCTTCCACAGTGTTTATATGTACAACTACTTTTGAAAAAATAAATCCACAAAAAAGCCAGGAATTGCTATCTGGTAGATGTCATATTTTGATTAAACTACTTAAAGCTAAAAAATGACACGTCAATGTATGTATGAAATCAATTTTCTTGATTTATCAGCCAAAATTAAGTGTTTATTTGTAAATGTTTAAATGTATGTATCTCATGTCTTTCACTTGACCAAGTAGTCATGACATTTGTCTTCTGGCTCTGAAAAAGAAATTTGATTAAGCTACATAACAATGTCAACAAGTCTTGTTGTCTTCTGAAATAAATACTTTGAAAGTGTTTGTCATTATAGGTAGGTAGAGTAAAGGTCTATCAGCACAAACTGTCAGGAATAACTTCCCTGCCTTCTGAAGCCGGAATGTTGGCTGTCTGTTTGTCCTAAGTTTGGGTTGGCCTCAAGATGTGGGGTCACCACACAGACATCAGTTTAATCGTGAACATCCCGAGCTTCTAAATCAGGGACAAGCTTGTTGACATTAATCCTCAAATGCACCCTCTTAGTCGGCCAGCTCATGAATAACAATATTGTTGCAGTCAATTCACTGGAAACAAGTTACATTAGATAGCCCCCTCAGCCCACAACCCTTTTTTTTTATAAGCTGAGACGTCCAAAAATACCTCAAATAGTCCTTGGTATGTGGGTCAAATCCAAGCAGGAAATGTAATAGTATTTTTGCTGGCAGCTACTGTTCCAGTCTCACTTGTCCTCCCCAGTGTCTCATTTGCCTCCCGCTCTAGTACTGTTTATATGGGAGCAAAAGTCCCTAATTTCTCATTTAGAAACCTATCACAGAAAAAAAATGTAACAAATTGAATCGTAATGCGAATTTGCTGTATGGCAGGCAATCAAAACCTATGGTAAATAGCATATGTGTGGAGAAGCCCAGGTAAAAACATAAAAATTGCAAATACATATTAAAAATGGGTATCAAAATAGTAAAGTGCGTGCTACTTATATAATATACATGTGTACAATTAAATAAAATCATAAATAAAAAATACAGAAAGGATTTATTTACCTTTGAGTGTCGTGAGAGCTTGTTATGGCCATATTCCATAGTGAGGGTAGCCTAGCTTAGCCTTCGTATTTCTTGATTATCGCCAGCTTCATTTCCACATATTTCATCTTCTTACTTCTCTCTTTAACATCATTCGCAATCTTGGGATCCATGGCTGACCAATTTAAGTTTGAATTAAACACAAAAATGCACTATAAATACGTTTTGGTAAGCACTCACAGGTGAACAAAGCTTTAACGTTCCGCCATTTTAGAAACCGTGACCAACCAATAGCAGACCAGCATCTTAGTGCTTCCGTGACGCCGACCTATAGCAGACCAGTATCTTAGGGGGTCATGACACCGACCAGTAGCAGACCAGCATTTCAGTGACTTAAGCTGTGACGCGTGTATAGCCGAGCGCGAGTCACGCACACACACTGACCGCCATGATTGAGGAGGAGTTTTGTCGTAACATGAAAAATATGACGTGAAGAAGGGACAAAATAACACAAGCCAGGGATGTCGGAAACCGGGGGTCCACTGTGTGTATCAAGATATTGGCTGCCACTATTAATTGAGATGAAAATCGGCGATATTAACATTTAAAAAGCTGCCTACCAGTACGTGTCTAATTAAGCACTTTCAGTCATCCTACCACCAGGGGGCAAACGCAAGGTTAAGACATCATTAAGCTTAAGAAATAGCTAGTGAGCAAATCCTGCAAGAACGTCTGCAGCTTGGTTTATGCTTGACGTTCCCTGCAAGTTCGACGTGGCTCCACGCGTCAAAATGACGTCTTTTCGGCAACCACGCCGCTCGGTGTCCACAATATTCACCAAATAAACATTTCAATTATCTGTCTATGTGTCTGTCTGTCTGTCTGTCTGTGTTTCTATATATATATATATATATATATATATATATATATATATATATAATATATCTCTATCTATATATATCAATATATCTATATATCTATATCTATATATATATATATGTATATATATGTATGTATATATATATATATATATATATATATATATATATATATTGATATTTATCTATATATATATTGATATTTATCTCTCTCTCTATATATATATATATATCAATCAATCAATCAAATTTTATTTATATAGCCCTAAATCACCGAAGTCTCAAAGGGCTTCACAGAATGAAAAGAGGTCGTACAGAGACATCTTTTCAGTATAGGGTACACAACAGCATCCCCTGTCAAAGCTCCCCTCTATATATATATATATATATATATATATATATATATAGATATATAGATATATATATATAGATATATATAGATAGATAGATATATATAGATATATATAGATATAGATATATATATAGAGAGAGAGAGATAGATAGATAGATATCTCTCTCTCTCTATATATATATAGATATATATAGAGAGATAGATAGATATCTCTCTCTCTCTCTCTCTCTATATATATATATATATATATATATATATATATATATATATAGATATATAGATATATAGATATCTCTCTCTCTCTCTCTAATGACATGAAATGGAAGTCTTCTATAGTTAAAATTATTATAACTATGCTCCTCTGTGTTTAGAAAGTGGCAGTTGGACAGCACACTCAGATTTGTTCGTTGCTCAGAACGTTCGTTGTTCAGAATTTCACACTGTCTTAAACCTCTGGCTTGCCAGGTTTTACCTGTTGATGTCACCTTGCCGCCATGCGAAAGCAAACCATGCCTGCTATGTAAGGTTAAAGCTTGTATTTCTGCAATTTCCTGTTGCAGTGAGAACTTCTCACATTGATGAGTCTGCAAATTGGGAACAATCTTGCTTGTGAACCAAGTAACTGACAAGATAATGGATGATTGGTTGATTTGTTTTTGATAGAATGTTTTTATAATCAGAATTTCTGTTCCTTTATCATATGAAAACAGGACATAGTTTATATTTGACAGTACAGAAAATGCCCAGTCATGAGATTTGATCAACTGTGCCAATCAATTGCAAAAAATGTCCATGTAAATTAATTGATTGTCATGCCATGCCAAATGTATGCACACACAAAAAAACCTCAATTTAAGTAAGTCTTTAGTTTATTATCCAGTTTATTATTTTTCTGAAAAATAAAGCTTAAATTTAGTGTGTTATTGTGCTCTTCTCTCAGGCAACACAGCGCTTCACGACTGTGCTGAGTCTGGCAGTCTGGAGATCATGCGGATGTTGCTACAGTACAAGGCGTCCATGGAGCAGGATGGCTACGGCATGACACCGCTGCTTTCCGCTAGTGTCACAGGGCACACAAACATTGTCGACTACCTGACAGCGCACCACCAGGTCAGTCTTTCCCAACACAGCTTTGCACTGGCTGGTCTATAATACAGTCGGCCCCCGGCTTACGAGCTCCCTGATTTACGAACAATTCGCCTTACGAGCGTGGATCAGGGAGATTTTTGTCCTCCGCTTACGAACAAACCTCTCGCCTTACGAGCAATTCGACATGCTGGCCATTGAGTATGTAGAAATGTTCTCGTTAGTTTGCGTCAATAAAATCAACAGTAGTGACATCATCAATCATCAGTAGATACTTGTGGTAGTAACGTGAACGCTATTGGTCTTACAACGTCACACTAACTGTCTCACTCACGGTGTCTAAATATGTTACCATTTAAGTGTAGTGTTTGTACAGCTAAAGGGAAAAACAGCTGACATGAAATTAAATGTGCCGATTGCAGGACAAAGAATTGTCATTGGTTTAAATGTGTGTTTTTTTAAAAATTAATTGTCAATACATTCCAACCGTTTAAAAAAAAAAAGTGCGAATAATTATCAGTCAGTCACGGAGATGCGAATATGCTATTGGTTGATTAAGGTCACCCGGTCTCACTCACGGAGATGCTATTGGCCGGCGTCACACGTCAATCACAGAAATGCCGATATGCTATTGGCCGAACGCCTTTATCTAGCTTGATGGGACAGGATGGAAGGAAGGAGAGAAAATTAGTGAAAAACGGAATGTTGTGAAGACTTTGCAAACTTTATCTGTTAGACATAGCTTCTAAAATTACTAGCAGCGGTAAAGAAAGAAATAAGAGGATGATGTTTTAGTATCTGCGTGATTTGCACCCTGACTGAAAGAGTTACTGTAACACTGTAAGACCAATAGCATATCTATCGTCGTATTAACTTTGAGCGTTAGACTCTGCCCCCCTCTGCTTACACCCAGCTCAAGTCTCGTCGTTTCAAAGGTAAAAGCTATTTATTCATTGTATTTAACATATAATGCAAGTGTACAGCAGATTATGTCACTCAATTTTAATATATGTATACAGTGTGTCGTTTTTACCTAAGGCTTCGGCGCGCGTTGCACGCATTCACGAATTAACATGGGTTTGGATTGCCCGCTATACGAGCAATTCGAGATACGAGCGTAGCCGCTGAACGGATTAAGTTCGTAACCCGGGGGCCCACTGTACTTCTTCAGGAAACACCAAATTTGACTCTTCCCTCTCGTTCAGACGAGTCACAAGGAGCGCATCGACGCCCTGGAGCTCCTGGGGGCCACGTTTGTGGATAAAAAGAGAGACCTGCTGGGAGCCTTGAAATACTGGAAAAAAGCCATGGACTTGAGATACATGGATACCAACAGCGTGGTCCATAAACCTGAACCCAAGCAGCTGATCATGGCGTATGACTACGCTCGAGAGGTGAGCTAAAAAGGAACGCAAGGGGGGAAAAAAAAAGCAACTAATCACATGGATACCCACTACTACCTATCCCTATGGTCCCGTAATGGTAAATTTGATGGTAATCTGCTGGTAAATTTCTAACCAAAATGCCAGACTTAGTTTGTCTTTGCAGCCATGGGATCTTTTGGGGCAAGTTTACTCATTATAGGCATGCATGCTGAATTTCACTGTTCCAAGTGAAACCCGAATTTCCCGTTTAGTTGCCAATCATCAAACTTCTCTGTTGAGCACACCCTATGTGACAACACACATCTTTTGCAATTGCGCGTCACTCATCAATTGTATACCTGATTTCATTTGATGAGGGAATTCCCTGGCAGGAGTTGGAAATTCTGAGTTCAGAAGAAAACCACAAACAAAAATGATTACCTATCTATTGGAGGCTTATGGAGCGCGTCGTTTACGCTCTATGCGAGGTGTGTTGTCGCGAGGTCAAGATGATGTTCACTTTTCACGCAACATTGTCGTGCGAGGGGAGAGTTGTGAGCTTGCTGTGCACTTTACAGTGGATTCGGAAAGGAGAGCATTGCTGAGAACTTTCACTTTTCCGGCACGTGGCAGAGCCAATATTTTCTCGTATTCTTCTTTTTTACACTGCGTGACCCTCACTTTGCGGCAATACTCATCTGCCAAAAAAACCCCATAAACATTTCAATGTCTCAATCAAGTGGCCGATACAATGCTAAATACTGTGTTGTCAGTGCTGCGCTATCATTATCTTAGTACAATAACTACAGTTCAACAGCTGTTAAAAAAGGACGCAAACGCTGAACATATCAGTTGTCCCAAGTTCTCCCGTCCACCATTCTACAAGCCTGGTGCGTGCTCTGGCTTGGCTCCATTTTTGTAATGAAAGCCCAGCTGGATGTGTTGGGTAGCTCTGGGTGAGCGCAAAGCATTCATTCCTGCCCCCTGTGTGAGCCGTTGAACGTTTCCGAAGCCGATTGGCTGACGTGACACGTGTCAAAAGTTTGAAATTTTTAACTTCTCTCCTAACTACACGCCACGCCTGTGGCGGGTCGCTCCATTGCGACGCATGTGTCATGGCACCCTGTCGCGCGAACTCCATCGACTATAATACAAAACGGCCGCTTTTACGCCTCCATCGCGCTCCATCTTATTGCGGCATTATATTTTGTAACACTCCTTGTGAATTATCAACCTTGCACCAAGCTATGGCTGACACCATAGCATATAATGTTCATGCATTTTTCAAAATAAAATGGAAACAAAAAAAATAAAACCAAAACTTCCTTCCAGTTCAGTTTTTCCGTCCAATTTGCACAGCAGATGAAAATATCTAAGATGAATGATATACAGTGCACCCCAGGGTTACGGCGTCCCTAGCTTACGTTTTTTTCACGTTACAAAGTCGAACATGAAGTTTTTTCATCCCTTGTTATGACATTTTTCCTGCCTTACGGCATCAACAACTTTTACAAAATTAAAACATGACGGTCATCCCACTGTGTCACATCACGCTCATATGTCACTATATGCGTCACTGCATACGTCACTAAGATGCTGGTCTGCTATTGGTTGCCGTCACGGCGTCCTTAAGATACTGGTCTGCTATTGGTCGGCGTCACTGTGTTACTAAGATGATGGTCCATGTTTATTTTGTATGTTTTTTTTTGTTTAGTTTTGTTTTTTATGCACTTTTGTTTTTTTTTCTTTTTTTTTAATTTTGGTTTGTAAATAGTAAATAGTTTGTTTTGTAAGCAAATGATTAATTATGGAACTACAGCCTTTGCAGTGTTACTCTCTTTTTGTATACTCAATTTGAATTTAGTAGCAATCAGATCAATTCAAATCATTTGGGCAACCCTGGGGTATGGCTACATTTCAAAGAAAATTGCAGCTTTGAATCTAAAACGGACATCCTTCCTTGCAGATCACAGCATAGGTTTTATATTTTTGTGTGGCAGGTCATGATCTAAAATAACCTAATTGTGATTCATTACCCTCTTCCCCCATTGTGATTTAATATACAGTTCCTTTTTTCAAGGTCTGTTGTTGTTTTTGTTTTTTTTTACTAAGCAAACAAGCAATAAATCAAATGACTGTATTACATTGTTAAACTGATCAATATAATTATTCTTAATGTTTTTGGTCCTATAGGTTAGGTTTGCATCAAATATAAAGAGCAAATGAACCTTGAATTAATATCAAAGATGGTTTGTTTAACTACTTCTAGTAAGTAGTTAACATTTTGATTTGTGGTCTTTGAAGGGTTCACCACCAGAACTCCACAAAATTCTACCAATCCGAAGGTCGTAAATCAGATTACTACAACAATGGGGAAAAAATGTATTTGGCTTTACTGCTTAGCTTTTCATGTTTCACGGAAGTGACTGATGTGAACTGCCCTTTTTAGCACTGAACTTTGGATGTCACTATGAATAAATAATGAAGCAAAAAA
The DNA here is from genome assembly GCF_059441005.1 of Hippichthys cyanospilos. Lineage (NCBI taxonomy): Eukaryota > Metazoa > Chordata > Actinopteri > Syngnathiformes > Syngnathidae > Hippichthys > Hippichthys cyanospilos. The sequence continues at coordinate 23,281,414 of NC_142369.1, read as the reverse complement.
AAAAAACCTACCCCGTTGCATGGTTTAGTAACGATGACTAACCTCCTGGTCCATTTCCCAGGTGACAAACAACGAGGAACTGGATGGGCTCATATCAGACCCCGACGAGATGCGCATGCAGGCCCTGCTCATCCGCGAGCGAATCCTGGGTCCGCAGCACCCAGACACATCCTACTACATCCGCTACCGCGGTGCAGTCTATGCTGACTCTGGCAACTTTGAGCGCTGCATCAATCTGTGGAAGTACGCCCTGGACATGCAGCAGAGTAACCTGGACCCCCTGAGCCCCATGACCGCGTCCAGCCTGCTGTCGTTCGCCGAGCTGTTCTCCTTCATGCTGCAGGACCGCGCCAAAGGCCTGTTGGGCACGTCCGTGTCCTTCGAAGACCTGATGGGCATCCTGTCCAAAAGCGTGCTAGAGATTGAGCGCGCCATCCGCCAAAGGCGCTCGCTGCCGCCGGACCCCGCGCAGCTCAGCAAGGCACTGTCCATCATCCTGCACCTCATCTGTCTCTTGGAGAAGGTGCCCTGTACTGCAGAGCAGGACCATTTCAAGAAGGAGACTATCTATAGGTGCAATATATACACACGCACGCACGTATAGTTGCTTCCTCAACTAATCGCGAAACTATATATATATATATATATTTTTTACAAATAATCTAAAACTACATCTTTAACGTTTAAGCAATGTGTCGGACAGAAAGTGTTTGGTCAGAGAAATAAAAACCGCGCACAAATATTTAGTGTGTGATGTTTTTTGTACAGTTTTTACATTACATTTTTAAATTTTCCATCAGAGAACTTATTGGGTTTAAAAAAATAATACATAAAGTTTAAACAATGTTTTTAAAGCGGGTGGCAATTTATTGTTTAAAGAAATGCTTGAATTATCAGGGTTATTTTCCAATGAGCAAATCTTTTTAAAGAATTCCATTTGTATAGAGGGAAATTAAATGTCTTGAAAAACACAGAATATATAAAATTAGGAAAAAAGACGAGAATCTGTTTGTTTAAACAATGGTTTGACAGTTTTTTTGTTTGTTTTGTTTTTTACATAAAGTAACCCTAACCATTTAAAAAAGTCTAAGATGAGTTAATATGTAAAATGTTAGGTGTTTTCAAATGTACAATCAGGTTAGAAATAGACGGTGTTTAAAAAGTGCATGAAAAATTAAACTATGAAACATTTTAAATTTTACGATAAAAAGGACAAATATTAAACTTAATGAACATAGTTGTGTTTTATATATATAATATACACATATTTTATTATTTTTTTTTATTCTTTTGAAAGCTTCTTCTTTGTAATACAAATGCAAAATGTAATAGAATAGCGTCACCAAATGCAAAATGTAATAAAATAGCTTCACCTGTTTTTTGTTGTTGTTGTTGTTTTTTTTTTTTTATTTTAATTAGTATCATTTGATAATTACATGAGGAAAATACATTATGATCTTGCCCAGAGGTGTTCGACTCCGGTCCTCGAGAACTGGTATCCTTCATGTTTTCCAGATTTTTCTCCCCAAAACATCAGATTCAAATTATTCATTCTGCAGGAGTTTAAACTTTTTCCTCATCATTTAAAGCAGTTTTTTTTGAGAGAGAAGCATCAAAAAAACCTGTAGAATACCGGCCCTCGAGGACTGGACTTTGACACCTATAATCTAGTGCAATGAAAAGTTATTTATTTTATAAGTATTTGTCCTGCTTTTGCACGTGTGCAGGTTTCTGAAGCTTCAGCCGCGTGGCAAAAATGGCTTTGGGCCCCTTCACCTGGCCGCCGACCGCAATACCACCTGCGTGGGCCGCTACCCGGTCTGCAAATTCCCCTCGCTCACCGTCACTGCCATCCTCCTCGAGTGCGGCGCTGACGTCCACAGTCGAGATGACGACCACAACAGGTCAGTCACGCCCTCGCTCATTTTTTAGTTTTGCTACTAAGGCTTTAGAAACAAAAACAGATGCTTAACTTTTGTTATCAATTCAGGAATCTCATGCTGTTCAAATCGTAGCAAGGCCTTAAGTTAAAACAAATATACCGTAATTCCCCTAACATAGGACGTACCTTTAATTTTAGTTTCAAATTCAAATATTTTCGACGTTGACGTGTATTGGACGCACCGACAGTTTGGGGACATTGTAAAAACTAAAGCAAAACAGAATAAATCTCATTTTGTGATCCATTCATATTTTCATGTGTTCATATCTGTAAGTTATGTATATTTTTGTGGGGATGCTCATAAGTGGTACGCAGGTTTGCAGACCCGACCTAACTTTTATCCATGACAACAGCCTGAGCTGAACATTTTTTTTTCCCCCTGAAAAGCGACCTGTCGCATACTTGAATGTGGTGCAAGATTTACTGCTCAAATTTTGACCCATCCTTTATTTTACAAGTATGAAAAGAGCCCGTGAATGTAGCGCAACGTATGGATAACGAACAAGTTAATCGAGATGCAACAGCCAATGGCCCTCTTGCTAGGTCGCAAGACAAAGTATAGGAACAAACCAACCTCTATCTAATAGTTTTCCTCTCATAATGCTAAGCATGCGTGTCCCATGTCTTCCTATTCTGAGGATATTTGTTTACTTAAGCGACTTGGACTGGCTATCTGGCCTGCGTATGGGTCATTCCGGAATCGGAGGACTTTTTAACTCGCGCACATCAAATAATCTACATACAAAATACTAAAACGTGCAGTTTATGAGTAAATGTACTTGAAAATTTCCTGAAATCTGGAATAAAAAAAACTAATAGAAAAACATTCTTGAAAATTGTTTTAAATTTAGTACAAATCTACTAAACGTTGGTGTAGTAGCCTGCTAACAGCCAATTGCATCTAATATTTGGGGATTTACGGTATCTTAAATGTTTGACAAAACATTATTCTGAATGATTAAATGCAAATAGTTAATGATAACCGAACTGTCTTTAACAAGGTAAAGTTCAAGCTGTTGTAATTATTATTTTGCGGGCAATCGGAGAATCACAGTTTGTAGCTGACTGAGAGAGTGCTGAAAAATTGCTTATCGGTGGAGAAAATGTTTTGAGGCCTTGTGTGTGACGCTATCGTTTGTCCCCCCCCAACGGCACCGCTCCGGCACGCCAGCCCGCTCCACACAGCCGCGTCCAACGGCCACGCCGACATCATGAACCTGCTGGTGTCGGGCGGCGCTCACTTTGACTGCACCAACGCTTTCCAGCAGACCGCCTGCGAGCTCCTGGGCGAAAAGGAGCTGGCACGCAACGTGGTCCAGCCCATCAACCACACTACGCTGCAGTGCCTGGCCGCCCGCGTCATCGTCAAGCACGGCCTCCGCTACCAGGGCGACATCCCAGAAAAACTGGAGGCCTTCGTGCTGCTCCACAGATAATGACTGGAAATGGATGCGTCAAAAACAAACGTAGCCGATTGAGCTCCAAATCAGTGGAACCGACGGGATGAGATCGACGACACGGACGTAAACCTTTTTTTCCTCCAGGAGGAAAAAAACAAAAAGAACTTTTCGGCATATTCACCCAAATGCTATTTATTATCACAGAAAGACACATGAGAGATTCTTCTCCATCCAGAAAATCAAAATATGCCCCACCCACACTTGTTTCGTATGCTGGGACTTTTCAGGTCTTCAATTTTTCCCATAATTGTTGCCAACAAGGTTCTCAACTCCCCCACTTTTTTTTTTTTTTTTAAGGAAGCTTGTGTGGATTCTACAAAAGAAGCCATCAGCTTTATATTTAGAAAGTGAAGCTGACTGGGGGGCATCCGCTAACACCATAAGTGCTTTATTCAACTCCTTCTATGCACAGGCTAGGCTGTTGGAAAGAGACTGTTTTTCATTGACTCGTCTGTGCAATATCTCATCTGTGTTTACCTCATGGCTACCATCAGGACTCCCATTTTGTCCAATCCTAAAAATGCCATCTTTTGATGAAAACATTCAAAGACGTTTGCCCGTCGCTGGTTTCAGTAAAGCTTTGCGAATGATCATATTTGCACATTGTTGTTGTTGTTGTTGTTGTTTTTTAATTAGATGTGTGGCTTTTGAATAGCCGGGGCGGGGGGCGTTTTCATCATTTATATGACAGCGGATGTTCCCCCCCCCCTTTTTTTTTCTTCCACCGAACAGTTTGAAATGGAAAATAAAATACGACAACTCCCAGTGGCAACTTGGTCTGAATCAGCACTTTACTGACAGCAGAGATTGGACACAGCATTAATCCTGTTTGTATCTTAATGAATCAGTTTGACAATAAACCTATGTTGCACCTCTGCTCCTTTTGTCATTGTGTGCAACTTCCTGCCCAGATTTTGACATATTAACCTGACTTGAGAGCTATTTTGTCTAGATGTTCCCACAGATCCACACAATATATTTTTTGGTGCATATGTTTGACGTTCTAAACGAACTTGCTTCAATTTGAACTCAATCGTCTGGTTACTGGTCGTTAAATGTTTTTTTTCATGTAAGTTAACTTCTAAATGTTTGAAATCAATGTGTTGTAGATTTCAAGTCAATCTACAAGTGTCAATTGGTTTTCAAAATTAATAGTTTTGTTTTCGTATCTGAGAACATTCCATCATTGAAAATGTAATAACCTTTAATTGATGAATGTGCAATCTAATTAAAAAAAAAAAAAAGTACAGTTTAGTCATAAGGACAAAATGATTAGCCCACGGATCTTTTCTAAAAATAACTCCTAACCAGTGACGAGACAGTCACTTGTTGAGAAGACCGAAAACAGAAGAACAATGTTAACATTTATAATGATGATAGTAACAATTGAACATGTCCATGTTTTGTACTGTAGCAAATATTCTTTAGTTTGTTTGTTCAAACATAGAAAGGGCTGTGTTAAAAAATGCCGTTAGTTCATCCAAATATTAAGACAATTTTAAAGTTTTAACTTTAACACCCCAATTTCACTCAAATTTCTCATCCCGTCAGAACCTACTTGAAAGTGTGACTTTTCTCAAATTTTACTCAACGCGTGATAAAATCCTGACAAAGTAATTGACAAATGTTTAAGCCTTGGCAGAGGCCCGTGAGCTTGATGCTACTGTAATCGTTTCATTTCACCGAATTGACGTATGGACGTCTTTGTTTCATTGGCTCACTGCCCAACTCAATTAGTTGACGAGGGAATGAGAACAATTAGCCAATAATTTGCTGTGTCATTTACGCTTCTTGCTGTCAAGACATCTCGTTCAGCAGAGAGAGAACACCGCCTAGGAAAACACCGTCAACCAATTCTAGTGTCCGGAGAAACCTTTACACAGCTTACTGGTATTTCGTTTCCGTTTGGTTCCTAGAAGCAGCCAAGATAGAAACACTCTGATGATTTACAGCTTGTGTCTTGCGGTCCAACTGGCCGGCGAGTAATAAAGGCCAGAGAGGCCAATGGCTGCTGATTTCTTCCCTCAAAACTGTTTTGAAAATTAAAATGACTCTTTGGTGTATTTTTACGTCACATGGCTGTTAGTGAACCACACCCGTGATATAAATAACCCTTGGAAGAGGCCACGTGACTATCTATGACTTACATCCAGTCACCCCTAAACTGAGTGACTCATCAAAGCACAAACGCGCGTCATCGCGAGATAAACCGTTGATTTTGTTTAGGAGGGTTTTACCAAAACCAAATGTTTCTAGAGCTTGGTGACGAGATGGCAAAATCAATATACTGCCTACCGTGGTTGCGGGTGGGCCGGGGGAGCGGGGTGAATAATCAAGCCAGCATTTTTTCCAACGGGAGGGAGAGTACTAGAAGACTATTTTAAAGTGTCTGTAAAACAATACATCATTTGGCCGCTGTTTGTCCTGTTGCTATTGAAAGTATTCACAGAATTGAAGCGAGGTAGTAAATTCGTTCCAGAGTCCACTTTTGCATGAGTCTTGCGTCGGTTGTAACAAAACTCCATTCAAGTCTGCCTTGCTTGTGGAGGTCATGGGGTTGATTCCGGCTTCTTCTCCCTGCGCCTGAGTGGGATTTCAATGGGTGATTTAGTGTCCTCCCACACTCCCAAAAACCTGCATGGTAGGCACATCGGACATTCTAAATTGCCCTTGGGTGTTTGTGAGTGTGAATGCTTGTTTGTCATTGCTTTGCCTGCTATTGGCTGGCTACCAGTTCAGGGTGTACCCCGCCTATTGCCTCAACAAAGCTGAGATAGTCTCCGACACCCTGGCATGTCCTCAACCCTAGTGAGGATAGGCAGCTAAGAAAATGCACGGATGGAACTCAGTCATATGTTTGTCTTTGACTGATATTTCCAATTCAGTCACTTCAAACTTTGTTCTGTGTTCGCAATGGGCTCTTATAGTGTTTTTCTTTGAGGATGAGCTGTTTGGAAAACGAACGAATGAACAATTACGTCCGTTGCCAACCGCACGCACATTTATTGAGTGTGAGAGTGTGTGAACACGCAGGCGGAGCCCTCAGTCTTCTGTCACCAAAGTGTCATTGTGGTTTCCTTTTGCGGCTTTTTGCCACTCATCTGAGCTCAGCCTACATGTGCGGCTTCATCTATATTTAGTCCAGAATAATGCCCAGTTGGGAAGGTGCCCTACATTAAGCCCGGGCCGCCACGTGTGGGTACCTGCTGGTACTCAATCACCAGACCCTGTTGCTGCCCCTCTGCTGTCTCCAAGTGACATCCGTTGTATAAATAGCTCAACGGGAGACTAGCTACAACACAACTGCGACAGAAATATGATCGTTTCCACCCCTAAAGCCGGATCAGCATAAGCTGCGCTTTTTCTTTGGCTTTTTTGTGATGACGCCACAAAGTCAGCTGTGTTTAGTCTTCACGTGAAGAGACACGCCTCCCGGGTGCAAGCAGCGACCTTCCTTCTGTATATAGATAGCGTTCTCTGCCGTCATAGGACGAAGTGATCTGAGTCCGCGTCGTTGTATCAGGCTAGGTCCTCATTGTTGTTTACACAAATGTTATTTTATTTTGGAAAATATCATACTAACATGACTTCTGTAATGTGCAACCTTTAGGGTAACAGTCTTTGGTGCGCGACAACGTTGAAACTATTTTTGACTGATGGAGGTGACTGTATGACAAACCTGTGCTAGAGTCTAAATTTCATGCGACGTTCATTGAGAGGCAGCCCTGTATTCACGTCTTCATTTATTCCGCTCGCTAAAAGTAGGCTAAAACCAGGCGCTGGCATGTTGACCACAACTACATCGTCGCTTATTTTCATACACTTTGACGAAAATTTCAACTTTTGGGGTGCAGGAAAAGGAAACTAGAGATTGTGTGTAGGTCAATTTGGTGAACTCTCAAGATCAAAAGCGTTAAGTTTATGTCTTTAACTTGAAACCTGTTCAGCCAGAGCGGTTACATACAGTAAGGATATCACAATCACATTACAGTAAAACAATTTAAAAATCTTATAACAATACTGAAACAAAATGCTCAAAACACACTTTGGGTGAAGCTTAACAATAACAAAAGATACTGCATAAAAACCTCTTGTTTACATCCTTTGCATGAAAATCACCTTATAGAAACACACTCTCTTGATTTTACCTTTGCACAATGGCCCAAAAATATTTGCTAGATCCGGAAAATGGCAACCGCTTCAATTGTTGCCATTCAATACATTGCCCGACATACATTGTTCATATAAACCATTCAAATTACATCGATAATAAATGAAGCGGATAAATAATAAGGACTTGGTCATTTTTTAAGTAGCCCTCATGCTGAAAGTGTGGGCACCTTGGCAAAAACTTTTTGAAGCTTGCCTGCTCAGTGTCCCCTTTCACGCATTGCAGAAAGTAAGTATTAATAGCTTGGCGGGAGCAGAGACGCCGCATGTTTCATTTCCCCAATGAAACCCGAAGAAACATATCGGCTAGTGGAGGAACCCACCGGGCAATATTTTAAGCAAGTGCAAAGCGTGCTTTTGTTGACTTTGCTCACGTGTTGGAGATTCCTTAGGCACGGACACATCCTCATCTGTTTTCAGACTCTGGCCTTGTCGATTTCATTTTCCCTGAGATCTCTTGGAATCGTTTGCGCGAGAATTCCTGCTGGGAAAAACATCAACGTGTTACAGTTCAACAATATCGTGCTCAGCTTTAAGTTGTACCCGTGTTTTTTTGTCCTTCTTCATTTTATGACTCAAAAACATCGGTGCGTTTTATGTGACTGAACTAGAAATGGATGTTTGTATTAGTTCAATATGAAAATAGTTTTTTAATGGAGCAGTTGTTTTGTTTGAAAGAAGAAAGAAAAAGAAAAACTTTGACAGTGCTACAGCATCTTTTTTGCATATCAGAAAAATGTATATTTTCATAAATGTTAGTACCAATGTTCTTCACACTGATATCAGTACATGTACTGAATCTTTGAGGATTTGATGATAAAGAGTACTGATAATTCATACTTTTGAAAAATAGCATATCTTTTAACACAAGAACAAGACATTTTGAAAAAAAGACTTTTCTTTCTGATGCACATGATTTACTAATATGTCCAGCTACCTAAAGTATTGGTGGTGATGGGAGCACCCACTGAGTGTCAGACACGAGGGCTGGATGGACTCAGGATGGAGAAAGCGAGTGCAGAGGGGAAAACGTGACCTATTACATAACGGCTAAAATAGATGGGCAGGGTATTAACATGCCGATCAATGGGCTATGAATTTGATAGCCGTATGGAGGGTGTTCCGCAGCCGGATAACTTATCTCTTCCAGTCACGAGGGTATTTTATGGGCAAATTTAGAGAGGGAGAGCGAGTCTTCCATCAAGACCTTCTACTTTTTGAGTCAGCTGTCAAAACAAGATGTTTATAAATAGCTGGCGCGATGAATTCAAAGTTGAACTTGGGGACACGTATAGTAGGGGTCCTGAAACACAACCCTGCAAGACTCATCATCAACAACATCTACTGAAAAGTCACAAGCACCGATGCCTAAAATTTGAACCGGGATGTCAGCCATTTTGGTTGGACAAATTACAATTCTCCCAAATTATACAGCATGTCAGCAAATCCTATGCATTTGCATCAAAAATGTCAAACATCCTCCAGGTCCGAAATACCTTCCTTCTTCTAAGGGTTGTTCTTGACGTGCTTCAGTGGTGCTGTTTTGGTTAGCAACCAAGTTCGAATGGGCATGTGCTTCAAAATAAAGTGGTGTATTTGAATAATAACAGGCTATTGATTAGTGTTAAATAAGTGGTCGTCGGCCAGGCTGTGCTTCCAGCCATGACTGCGCTTTTATTTGCAAAACTTTTCTGGCGCCCACATCCTCAGCAGTGAGTCACAGCAGTGAAAGGCTGCGGTGGGAGACGACAGCACATGGCGATTAGACGGACAGGAAAAGGGAGGAATACCCCATCAGAGGAACGTAGGCAGACCCGATGAGTCACTGGTTCAGCTTTGTGGCAGATAGTTTAGCGTCGGCGATGAACGTGGGCACCAAGGAAAGACGTTATGCACGCTAGATATAACACGAGGTACACCTGCATCATCAAATATTTTCATGCAGAGAGATGATATTTCTTTTGATTGGCACTGCTGGAGAGAAACCAAAGTGGGACTATGCTCTTAAAACTGCCAGGTCAAAAGTTTGACAGAATGCGTGAAATTGCTTTACTTCAACTTCAGGAAACAACAAAACCATCACAAATGGCAATTACTGTTGCCTCAGCTCTTCAGCCAGCCCAAATCCAATCTTCTAAGTTAAAACAATAAAATCAACCTTTGGTGAAAGTAACATTTGTTTCTCGAACAGCTACACAGTTTGTAGATTTGTAAAACAAGTCATTATTTTGGGATGTACAAATAGTTCAAAACGTTTTTTTGTAATGTGCCTTCTTTTGAAATGCATTCGAGCCATTCTGAATTTTGTAAAACTGCGACATGCCTATGAGACTGATTTGTCCTATGTCTGCTGCATGTGCCACATGCACAGTTCAACCTCACTAATAATTGTACAGTGAAAGATGAACAAAATGTAATAGCATGCTTCCAAGTTCCCACCCACATGCTTTTAATGAGATTCCACTCAAAAATTGATTTGACTTAGATGATGTGATTATGCACTGATAATAATGTCTAAGGCTGCTTTGTTGATGTTGAAATCATTTTAGCTTTTACCAAAAAGGCTTCCTCAGTTATTTGTAACTTAATTCAGCTGCACACATAATGATAATCAGGCCAAATTTGGATATTTTCCCACCCTTATGATCAAAGTCATTTGGTCTTTTGGTGTAAGGTATGTAGAGTTCAAGAGCATTAAGCATGCACTGGCAAAAGTCTGGCTTATAATACTTTTATATGGTTCTTTTTTAATGTTGACTATTCTTTTCAAATACAGCTAATTTTGCTTTGTTTTAGAGGTGTTTTATCTTGTATTTATTCGTTTTTATTCATTTTAGTTTTGATTAGTTTTAAAACCAGAAAGTTTTGGGTTCGGTCCCCACTCTTGGTGACTATGTCAAAGGGTGCCTGAGCAACGTGGATGGATGGATGGATGGATGGATGAATTTTGTTGTGCAAGCTGAAAAAGCCTTTACACTGGGAATGTACCTTACCCGTCATTCAAAATGAAGCAGTACAGATTTCAGTTCAATTGTGACTTTAATGATGAAAAACACTATAGAAAATGGATTTTAAAAATGTTGACTTCCTATTCTTTATTATAGTGAACCATAGAGGCATTTATCCACTAGACCGCCATGTGTAAAATCTAACACTGAGGGCAGTGAAGTTGGTTAGTGTTTAAAAACAGCTTGTCATAGTCATAATGCACGTGCACATGTCCAGTGTCTAAAGAGACGATGTTGGATATTCCAGCCCGCTGCTGGTGTCCATCACTAGGAATCATGACACTGCTGCAAATGACTGCCCACAATAAACATTGCTCGCCTTTGACCCTCCTTTTGTGTAAACTGTGCAAATGATAGCATTACACTGCATCTGTTAACTCCCAACATCACTTATAAGTACACACACACACACACACACACACACACACATATATATATATATATATATATATATATATATATATATATATATATATATATATATATGACAAAAAACTTGGTGTGGCGTATAGTCCGAAAAATACGGTAATACAAAAATATTAAATTATATAAAAATGAAATCAATCAAAACATATAAATACAATCAATTTAAAAACCAAATAGTCATTTATTTAAAAAAAAAAAAACCTTTTTGTTTTTGAAGAAATATCCATAATATTTTTAAGGGAAAAAAGTTATTTTCTGCTTGAAAAAGAACATATTTTGAGGTGTCGAAAAAAATCTGTGAAAACGTCATTTTTCAAGAAAAAATAAGTATTTTATTTGTTGAATAAGTGCTTATTGATCGGGAAATGTCGATATTTTATTTTGCGGTTCACCTTGTCTGTTTGTTTTAGTACTTAGGTAGGTAGGGAGGGAGGAAGAAAAGAAGTGTTTCCAGTGGTTTTTTTGAAAGCAGTAGAATATCTGTCAGTAAAAGAACACTTGTCAGAATATCTGTGACGCCAGTGCCGCTTCCTTTCATATGGCAGCCGGGGTAGAGTGACACCACCTGTGCGCTGTGGAATGGCTGCTGGGCTTGGTTGGCACGTCTGCTATCGGCTCTGCTGTTTCGCCCTCCTGTCATCGCCGTAACCTGAGCCTTCATTTCTTGTCTTTTCTGTCTGACACCGCAACCTTTTAAAGATGACACACTACTACTTGTTATTCAACACATACACTCATAGTGTATATTCTGAGAAGATTCACATAATATGTGTCACATTGCGAAACAAATGAAATGATGACTTTGTACTTTGAGTACGCTTCAAACATCAAAAGAAAGAAAATTAATTTCATTTGATGTTTTCAAACTAGCGAGCAGAGGCCATAGATCGTGCTGCAGAACAAATGGGAGGTGAACTGAGGTTTGTAGTGAATGTCTGCGGTGCCTCCGAGTTCACTCTGGAATTGAATTTGGGACAAGTTATTAGAATAACGTGACACGAGGGATCACTGAACTTTCAAATAAGATAACAACCGATTACGGCGCAGCATGAGAACGCCATGTGACCAAACACAGAAAACAGGCAAGCCGTCCTCAGCTAAGCCCTGAGCATCTATGATGTCATTTAGAGTTGACAGCAAATAAATACAAAATGGTTAATTTTGCTGCTTAATTTGTATTCCACAAAAATAACATTAATCAGAATGCCGTGTTTAAACCTTTGTGTGGTATTTTGTCCAGTCCTTTGCTCTTTACGTTGACTGCATTTCACAGCAAAAGGGAGAGCATTAAATGAAGACACTAGGGAGTAGAAATTTCACCTAGATGGTGACAACAAGTCAAAGTTCAACATGGCACCACTACTTAGTTATCTCACTATGAGGTGTGTGTCATCACTTGGCTAAAATACTGCAAGAACGACGTGGAGGAAAATGACCCAAAAATTGTTCAAATACTGCACAAGGATTGCATATGTAAAATGGTACTGTAAACTGTTTTTTTTTGTCCTGACTCCTCCATTAAAATATTTACACTACTTTCCACTTTTTTTGACGGATTAAAACTATGCAACTTCAAACAGTTATAGTCATTCCTCCTTCATTTTTTGAAGGAGGAATTTCAAAGGAAAAGCTCTCTGCCTCCCCATATGAGTTTTTTCACGTCCAATTTCCATTTTATTTGTGTTCAAACTGTTCCAACACTAAACATTTCATATGATTCCTGTTACTACAAAACAACTATAAAACAGTTTACAAACACACACACACACACACACACACACACACATACAGAATGATTACGATTGCTGCTTGTCTGCATGGCTATCGTGCGCTATGCTATCAGATTTTAACACCTTATTCGATTTCAGTCACACTCGAGTGTCAGCACATTTTGCCAGTGTGTGTGAGTGTGTGTGGGTGTGTGTGTGCGTGCGTGTGTGTGTGTGTGCTTGTGTGTGCGTGCCCATGTGCAAAGTAAATAGTAGCATGCATACAATTTTACACACAAAGGTAAGATTACAGGTAGGGAGTAGGTCGGTAAAAGAGCTGGGTGTGCAGATAGTTTGGGCGGTAGGCACAAATAGGCGTGTTGTAAAGGCAGAGGTGGGTTAACCGCTGAGTTGCGAGTGGGTGTAGGTATGTTGAGGGCGTGTGTGTGAAGGCAGAGACGCACCCATGTAGAAACGTGCACATTTTTGGGGTCGGGGGGTTCATGTATATAAAAGAGCACAATTTTATTCATAAATTAATCAGACATCTCTGACTTACCCGTTCATTTCTGCACACTTAAATTCATTGTTTACACACCAGATTTCTGAAAAAAAATCTGGCCATACAAATATTTTTTTCTACACAGGAAGGCCGGAGCAAGGTGGATTTGAACCGGGGACCCTGAACTGTGAGGCCAACCATTCAGCTTAAGCCGCCAATCTTAGATACCATGGGTTCCATCCTTAGCACAAGTATAGTGTAAGGCACAGGTCAAGGCGTGTAAAGTACCCAGATTTGTGAAATGCGCACTTGGAGAGAACCTTCCATCCCAACCTTACGTGTCATATGAGGGAGAAAACAACAAGGAAGTTGCCCCCATTGATGTCTATGTATGCAATGGCCTGTTCTCAAGCATCAGCTCACTTTTGCCAGTTAATGTGTGTAAATATTAGTAGCATAAGTTTTCTCCCGGCCTCAAGAAAGGTGACACATATCAATTTGGTTTAGCCTAGGACAAGGGCAGGAAGTGGAAGAACCATGTCATTGACGAGGAGCGGCTGCTATTTGCAGCGACGCAACAGCTCCCATGAGACTCACCGTATCCTCAATACGCGCACTCAATTATGGACTCTGGTGTCTATTTTAAACTCGCAGTGCCTGTCACTTGCCTTTTATTATTACTGCTGGTCATGATACATCAATAGATTGGTGTAAAAAGAAGCCAATTGGGATTTTTTTTCAACATTTACAAACTTTACAACATAGTACAGAGCTAACATACATTTCAGTTACAACGTGATGCTGTTTTATGAATGAATCAAAATTAATACAGCAGTCACAGAGAGTACAGTATGAGCTAAAAAAAAAGAAGACATTTTTTAAACTAATGTTTTATAATGAAAAAATATTTTAAATATTTTTGCATCTCAAAATACCCGAGAAACAATTATAAAGATACGGTGTCCTATGTGTAAACATACAGATAACAGTGCATTGCTGACCAATATTGCTGTGCAATCAGCGTCCTCTTCTGGATTTTAGGTGCAAAAATTCTCCGTCTCCTTCTCCGCGATGCGCTCTTACAACTTCCGCCCCATACAACATGGCAACCATAGCAACCGCTCGTCAACAACCTTCGGTAACACAGCTAAGTAGCCAACGTATAACCGTTAAAGAACATAAAAACAAACAAATATAATTTCGGTCAATTGTGGTAGTTTACCTTGGTTAAAAAGAAGTATGGGATATTCGTTTTTGTTTTTTGTAATGTCGCGGAAGCAGTAACGTCGAAGCCAGCTAGTTTGTTGACGTCAACACGAAAAGTTATCCAATCTTTCAATTTCTGAACCTAAACTTTCCACTTATCGACGATAACGTTGTCAAAACCACGTGTGCTTAATATTTTACTCTTTAATTCCATGCCAATGTAAAGAATATTGTAACTTATTTGCTTTTGTATTTTTGGGGCTTCTATGACGTCATGTGATTGATATAAGACAGTCGCCTTTCTTTTTTAAAAAAAATTAAAATTTATTAATGTTTTTGTCAAAATATCACATTTATTGCTCCAAATTTATTGGAAGAAAACTCTGTTTTAATGAGTTATGTAACACATGATTAAACGATACATTCTTTTAATTGGATATTCGGACTATAAGAAGGCGCAAAAAACAAACATTTGTGAAAAGTATATGTATGAGTTATATACATTCTTGCACCCTGAGCATAGTTATTTATTCGTGTTTTTGTCTTTATTTCAGTTTGTCTATCTTTTTATATTCTTTGGTTTCATTGTCTCTGTATTATTCTTTGATTTGTTCTGCTATTGTTTATTGTTCAGAGTTGATGTTCGTCCATTTCGTAATCTTTAATTGATATTATTGCAATAGAAAAAACAATGTCGTCGCCATTTAACAGCTAAATATCGAAATATATTCATGTTTGACAATATTTAAACATTTTTGTTCAATATAAGTAAATATACAGGTGCATTGTAATAAATTAGATGTTTTAAACAAAATGTTTGTTCTTTCACCATTGTTTGTAATTTAATTTATAGAATAACAAATGTTAATAATAAATTATATTGTAATATCTTAAGGTGTTTTTTTAGCTGTAGGCGATGATAATAGAAACAAATTTTATTTTCCCCCTCTTAAACTACTTAAAGTGTTCCATAATTGTACTTTACTGAGATGCACCTAAACATTATTGCATAAAGCAGGGGGATTCAGAACCTTCATCCTCCCCTGCTAACCGGGGCTGTGCGGGACAGAGAGAGTCCAGACTGAAAGCCAAGCAGTTTCTTGAGGAAGCTGAATGCAACAGGAGGCTGTAAGTTGAATGGTGCAATTACAACACCCTCAACTTTGTTTTCCATGCCTGTAACCCTAATGTTCTCGAGCTTCAGGATTCTAGTGTTACTGTTCTACAGTATAATTTGTTTTTATGTCCAAATAGTGGAAATGGACATTGACACCTTATTACTTAGCTGCCTGATAAAACACATGCAGTACAGTACTTTCCTAATTTTCATAATAACATTTTGGGATAATCACAATTGTGTTTGCCTTACATGTGCCCTTTATATAAAATCAAATGAAAAAGTGAAATGCAATAGATGCTCACTAAAGCTGATGTCACGGGACATTTTTATGCAACTTTAGAGGAAACGTTGAAAGGAATTCATTTGTTTATTTGAAACAATTCATTTATTTGTTTTTTTCCATTTCCCCTTATCCTGAGGATTGACAAGTTAGAAAAAGGCACACCACTGAGTGCCCAGTATCGGAAAAATGGATGGCCGGACATGGCATCAGAGCTGGGCGAGTATGAGAAAACACTAGTTGAACAGAGAAGTGCCGAAAGTAGGTCACAGTTTGTATATATTGTTAACACATACCGTCGAGGACTTTATTTTGTTGCTATTCATGCAGCTTTGTCGTTTCCTCTTTCAGAAATGCAACTGCGAAAGCAGCTGGCCAAGATTAAAAATGGTGTCAAACAATTTCAGCAACAACTGATAGACATGAAGCCATGTACAGAATGTAAGTCACTTTTTACTTTTACAATTCATAATAAAACCCTCAAAATTGACCACAATGAATTGTTCAGCTCTCAAAGTACCACCATCATGATGGCCAACATTCTTCAAACACAAGACAGCGAGGCCTTATTAGTAAAGAGTTCTTTTGATAAAGTTGTAAGCCACTAACATTATGCACACGTTCACACTGTGCTTAAATGTAGGAAACAAGTCATTTTCCAAAGCCACATTCAATTATAATGTATTGCACATAAATAAACAATTGTTCCTAAAAAAAAAAAACACAAAAAAACAAAGGGTAAAAGCATATGTGTTTGTACCTAATTGAACTGTACTGGGGTAGGTATTCTTTCACACACCAATATCAAATTTTGAGAATTATTGGACTGTATTTCACATCCATAAGGCATATGTGGTCCTAAGTAATAGGTCCATCACAATAAGACCTGTTTAACCAAGTTATTTTGACAACGTTAGTTTTACTATAATTTTAACAAAGTTATTTTACTCTGCCTTTTTTCTGTGTTGAGAATAAATGAAGTGTTGGTGTTTGTATTACTTTTCCCCCCCTTGCACTGCTATGAATATTCATTGATTGCTTGAAATAAATTATGTCTTTAAACATCGGTTATCGGCCACCTTGACTAACGATAATCGTATCGTATTAGCCATGAAAATAGCATATCGGTCGATCTACAGTAACTTTTTTCTTTTTTTGCAGCGATTGAGAAGCTGAAGGAGATCATGTCTGAGGTGGAATTTTCAATTAACAATTTGAAAGAGGAACAGCGCCTATGGTAAAAACGCTTCGCTACTTTTATTTATGTTTCATTTGTACAGTTAAACAGTACAATAGGATCCTTTGAACCTAAAAAGCTCCAAAAATGGTACAGTTTGAAGTTCAAACCGTCATTATCAAGTGAGCAGCCAGCAAATCCAAAGCTTAGTGAGCACCAAAAATGATTAGCTTCACTTCACATCAGGTTTTGGACTTTCTATGGCTTTTTTCATGCACCTGTACAAAATTTAAGCATGCTAAATGGACTTAATGATTGCATTTAAAGCTTTTATGGCAGTTTTAACCTGGATCATGTTATTCCTGTATTAACTAACACAAGCGTTTATTATCATGTGCACAGTGTAAAAACAAGAAAAAAAGGGTCGTTCTAACAAAGGTTAAGTTTTAAATTATGTAACTCCTATCAATTAGTGGAGATATTGATGCTCAAAAAAACTTAACGTCATAAGCAGGACAAAAAGTAGCTTAAAAATGCAGTTCTCATTAACTGAGGACACTGAATTCACTGCATTTTTTAAATTGTTTTGTGGTATTTCATTGGAGGTTTTTTTTTCCGCACGTGGAAAAAAAAACTGCAGAAAATAGGATGCAACAACCTGGAAACTAACCAGTATCATTGACTTTCATTCTTTGGCGGGAACACAGAAATGATTAAACAATGTACATGATGATATTGTACTGTTCTCTGCTCCTCCTATAGCTTCGGAGAGTTGTTAAAGGAGGAGCGGATGTGTGCACAAGAGATGGTGGCCAGTGAAAGGAAGGTTGAGAACTGGAGTCAGTCCAGTAAGCCAGACTCTAAAGTTTCTGTCAGATCAGCTAAGGTTCACATCTCCTTCACTACTTCTTCTTTTAGCATCTTTTTGTCCAATTTCGCTGACATCTGTTGTTGTCCTGCCAGAAAAGCAAAGCCTCGGATCAAGACCTTCCATCCGAGGTTCGAGCCCTGGAAACTTACCTTCAAAGGACGGGTGGTATCTGCGGTGGTTGGGAGGAGTATGATCACCAGGCCTTCCTCAAGGTACAGTGTATCGGCTAAACTTTTGCTTGGTTTTTTCAAAACTTACCAGACAGCTGCTTGACTGACAGGCGTGGGTCAAGCGTGGTGGGCGGGCAGGCTTCAGGAAAGAGGCCAAAATGTATCTACCCAGTAAAAGTCAGGAGGAGGTGGAGGAACATGAGCACTGGTACCAGGAACTGATCCAACTGCAGGAAAGGAGGAGAGAGGTAAGGACTTATTGTGACTTTGACTGGAAAAATAACCCTCAATATTAATACCCATCTTTTATTGAATGTTTGCTATTTATGTCAGAAATGAGCATATTATCATCATCATCGTCACAAAAATGAAAATGTTAACACCAGATTTTGTCAATGTTGTCAGACATTTATGAGTGTATGATTAGTAGATCACGAAAATGCAGAAAAGAGTAAAAGATGGCTCATAGTGCCTGCTTACCTTTTACAGGCGATCAAAAGGTGGAAGAGCAGAAAGCAATTGGAACGCCAAACACAATTACGGAAGCAGGCAAAAGTGATGGAAGCCGAGCGGAGGAACAAAGAAGCAAGGCTCCAGCAGAACAAGTAAAAGCGTAAAATACAAATAGAGAAGCAAAATATTCATTATACAGGAGATCAATGTGTTATACTTTCTACAAGTGAGGAGGAGAAGAAGCTGTTGGCTCAGCGACTGGAGGCATGGAAGGAGGCCAAGAAAAGGAAGGAGGAGCAGGTGGAGGAGCAGAGACGAGCAGAGGAGATCCGCAAGAACAGAAGAGCAAAGGTATGGAAAGAGACGATTCATGGTAAAGCTTCACACTAACACTTAACCTGACCAGCAGGAGCGTTGTCGTCAACGGGTGGCCAAGCTGCACACAAGGGAGGAACTGCAAAGGGGGAGAGGAGATGAGGAGGATAACAAGCGGACAAAAAGGAGAAAGCATCCGACTAAAACCATTGACTACCTGATTAAAAGGGTAAAACAATCTAGCCTCGCATCCTGGGACCTTGAGATGTCGTGTTAACCACCCAAATGCCACTTTATTAGTTGGAGCAGGACAAACCTTTACTCATCAGGGACTATTTCAGGCTTTAAGAATGGATGGCTTGGCTGACAAAAGTCCAGTTAATGTGAAAACATAGAAAATGGCAGAATAGATGAACATTTGTTCAATGTTTTTGTGGGCCTCCTCTGAGGTAATACAGTTTGTGACCAACAAATTGTCTGTGTCATCTAGCGTATAATTATCAAATTCCTACAAAGGAGTATCAAGCAGTCAATACTTAATCCTGCCAAATATTTACCATATTTGGAGGGATATAAAATATACTACATTGGAAAATAGGGGGGTAAGCATTTGTACATATCTATGGCTCGGAAAAAAGAATTGCAGATCAGTTTTATGAATCATTTACGTAATTTGAGGAGCAGTTTTCTTTTTTTTTTTTTTTTTTTAGCTTTTTTGCAAGTTAATCTCAGGGACCTAAAGCAATTATTTTATTAGAAAAAGAATATGGCAAAATTAACAATTTTATTATTACTATTATGAAAGTTATTACATTTTAATTACCTTTTTCCTATTGAAATGATTGACTGCCTTTCAATGCATCATTAATCCCTTCCTCACATTAGTAGCAAAGGAAACTTTTGTTAACTAACAGGCGGTTATTTAGTTTGGCATTGTGATTATCTTAATCATTGATTGAATAGGATTCTTTATGTAGTGTGTTGATGTTGCAAGCTATGTAATGTAATGGCAAAAATTTGGGATTTTTGCCCCTAATCCTTACATAGTTTTTACCCTTTAGAACTTGTTTCACCCCTAGTTGCCGAAATCCTCCCATAATTGGCCTGACCACAGTTGCATATGAATTTTATAGTGTTTTATTAACTGCAGGATTTGGAGCGAGTGCAGGCAAAGCGCCAGGAGAAGCTTCTAAGGCAAAAAGAGGACGAAGAGCGTCAAGAGAGGATCGTGGCCAAGCTGAGGGAGAAGGTGAGCGCTGTGGACCCCCCTCCCCCCCAAAATTTTTTTAAAAAATATTTTTCTGAAATTTTCAAATTGATGGCACAGGTGGATAGGCACATAGTCAGAGATCCAGCAAGACTGAGGCAGCCCACCAAGGGATGGGAGGAACGCATGAAGAGCACTGAACCTTCAGGTGGAGGACGTGTGCATCACATGTTTCACAGGTATGCCGTTTCTAACACATATGTATAATGCTGACTGGTAATTACACTTCAGCACTTGCATAATGGCATTTCTTAAATCCAGAAGCCACTAGTTAGCTTTACGTTTTTCAAAATTGTATGTATTTTTATTTTTTCAGAGCTGTTCCCAGTTGGAGACTGGGGCTGTGATGACTTACAATAGCAATGTGACATGTGGCCAGCATCTTTGTGGAATCAAAAACAAACATGAAATAAGCTTCATGCTTCTGAAATATTACATTACGAATAAATTCACAAAAAACCCCACGTTTGTTTTTGTTTACCTGTTGTGTTACCCACACTGCTTTTCTCACCAATCATCTTCCATCTGCGCTAGTGCGTGCTTGCTTGCTTGCTTCCAGGGGCGTACGCCGACTCTCACCCAAAACCAACTGGGCTCATAGACTCCAGCTCAACTGCATCCCTATTGAGGACCAACGTGTATGTGATTGGTTGGCGACCATCTCTCCCCCGAGGTCACTTGAACAACAGAAAAGAACTTACAAAACCTGGTCAAAAATGTCCAAAAAATCGGACAATGGTGACGTCTGTGTGGTCCCTTATCCAAAGAAACGGAAAGAAAAACTTTTTATTCTTGCTTTTATTTTGAGCTCAAAATACACCGTAACCGTTTTAATGTAACCTGAAGACACCTTGTGTGGCTACTGCTTCTGTCATAGAAAAATTTGCTATCCTCGCTTTTATTTTGATATCAAATACACCGGAACTAGTCACCTTGTACACGGATACGAAACTGGGAAACCAAGATGGCCGAAGAAGAGAGTCTCTCTGAGGAGCTGGAGCAACTCGACTTTCTCCGAGACCGACACGTACGTTTCTTTCAGAGGACTTTACAGGTTTTACCCGAGAGATACGCTTCTTTGGAAACCACCAGGTCAGTGCAATGCGAAGTTTAGCCCTATCACTTGACAACCCTATCTGTTCTTTTTTAAGGAACCTCCGGCGCTAGCATACGTGCTAACATCAACTAGTAAAGTTAAAGAGAGCTACAGGAACTTGTTACTCCAGCTATATAACTGCTTCAGTGCGGGTACTTTTGGTTTTACTGCTACATGAAGCCAAATGTCCATGCACATTGATATCAAATATTAATTGTGAGTTATTAACTATCTTCGCCTAGATGAAAATTACTAGCTGGCAACTGTTCTTCAGCCAACCCCGTTTGACTGCGTATGGCGTTTTCAGTGTCCTTAAATTGACAATGTTTATGGTTTTTCAGGTTGACCATAATATTTTTCGCACTGTCCGGCCTGGATGTGCTCGATGCTCTAGATGTCATCGATAGCCAAGTCATGATCGAGTGGATCTACTCATTGCAGGTGTTACCCACGGAAGACCGTAAGTAAAGCACACTGTTGGAACGCTTTACATCACGTGTTATTATGTTTAAGTGGCATATATTTTAAAACTATTTCATGGAGTACAAGAGTTAACTATTTGTGGTACATTCTAATTTTGGTCAGTAGATGGCAGCAGCACTCAAGTATTGCCAAGGGTGACCGGTGCGCCTTGGTATTACAAAAGGCACAGCGGTTTAGGATGTTATTAATGTTTTAAGCATTTTATCATACATGTTCGTGTCTTTTCCTGTTTATCTTTTTACCAGAATCCAACCTCAGTCGTTGTGGTTTTCGAGGATCGTCGCACATTGGAATTCCTTATAGCACCAAGGTAGCTTCTTTGACAATTTATTTCAATGTCTGAAACTGGCAAGTGGAGGCGAATGGGCTCTCACATCCCCTTATTTCGTGAAAAGACAAGAAACTGAACTTGTATTTTTAGCTTCAAGTGATTTTAGAGCCATCCAGCCTTTAACTCTTTCACTCACAGCTATTTTCACTGGAGCGACTCTCTTCGCTCCTGTGCCGTGGTACTGGATTTTGACCAATTTGCAGTACCTACAGAATATTGTAGTCTGTCGCTATACAAGCATGTCACACATGAAAAAAAGATTACTCCCTCTTTTTTTCAGCAGGAAAAGAAGTAAATTTCTCTCTCTTCCGTTCTTTAGCGATCTGTATTAGAACACAACTAACTTTTGTAGAAATTTGCATTTCTGTTGACAAAAGCTTTTGTAAAAGCATATATTTCAAGCATAACTTTGACCATTGCATGACTGTTTTTAATTTCTGTGACATCTCAAATATCTGAATAATGCTTTCATTCTACAAAAAAATATAACACTACAAAAAGGGCTTTCATACAAAATCATTTTTGATCATTCCGAGTCCAGGTCCGAATCCATCTTTTCCTGCTTTTTGTCCATCAGTGTTTTTCTCTTGATGATGTGAGATCCGTGGAGCTAACTGGGCTAACAGAAAAGGCTGTCCAAGGAGGCTGTTCCCTGCGTGGCTCTTGTTTTATGTTTTGTTTTGTTTTTTTTATCGCTCTGCCTCAGCTGGAGAGTGCTGTCTCCGTGATTTTCTGAAGCATGAGTCAGTTCTGCTTGCCGCACGGCGCAGCTGTCCCAAAACGGAGCACCTAATTATCCCGCCCATACTTTTTGGTGAAATTTCTGGCACAAAAACGACTTTTTAACTTTTTTTTGGGGGGGGGGGGCATTTTTGTTTGAAAATGAAAGGGACAACAACCTCACAGTCATATGGTCATAATACCCTGATTTTTTCTTTAATTTTTTTTTTTTTAGCTTTTAATATGAATGTCACTTCAGTGATTATTTCTTTTGTCTAGGGTCCAGGGGTGCTACATCCATATGACAGCGGCCATGTTGCCATGACCTACACGGGACTGTGCTCCCTGCTCATACTGGGGGATGACCTTAGTCGGGTCAACAAGCAGGCATGCCTGGCTGGCCTCAGGGCCCTGCAGCTGGACGATGGCAGGTTAGCATGCGAACACGGGCACACACATACTTTTATATATAATACCCAATTTAAAGAAATACCAAGTCTTGGTATTTCTTTAAATTGGGTGTTTATTTTCTTATGTTGCAACCCCCAATACATTTTGCTTCCTGCAGTTTCTATGCTGTGCCAGAGGGAAGTGAAAATGACATCCGTTTTATCTACTGTGCAGCCAGTATCTGTTACATGCTTGACGACTGGTCGGGCATGGACATCCAAAAGGCCATTGAGTACATTCGAGGAAGTCTGGTGAGTAGATGATCTGTTACATCCATAATGCGATCAGTAAAAGTGTAACCGCTGTTTAGACTCAGATTCCTACTTCTTACCAGAGCTAGATGAAAAAGGCCGCCGACCTTCAAAATAGTGGCACTCTTCCAAAAAAAACACCTCCATTTATAATGAATGCGGGGCATTGGGGTGCTTAAATTGCTGTAAAGGTTTCCCCAGTAAAAGAGGACTACTCGGTGAGATCTCTTTTTGTAACAACAACCTTGTAATATTGATTTCTTTTTTGCCATTAGGAAATTAGTATTTACAACTCACCTGCTTATTATAGTTCATGTATTTCCTCATCTCATGGCTTAATTTTTTAGCCAACTGCGAAACAACGGTAGATCTGTTAGGTAAGGGGTATCAAACTCATTTTTATCTTGGGCCACATTGTCGTCATACTTTCTGTCATAGTTTCTTGTTTAAGCTCATGAATATTTAGTGCAAACATAACTCTTACAATTAAGTTGTTGTTGTTTTTTTATATAGAAGCCCTCAGAATTAAATTTCTAAAGCAGGTGTGGACATAAAGAGCAACTTCATTTCTTACTGGTTTTACAAAGCAACACAATGCAGTCATGAGATATTTTTTCTTATCTTTGAATGTTCTCTTCTCTTTTTCTCACAAATAGTCTTATGACAGTGGTTTTGGTCAGGGAGCCGGGCGAGAGTCACATGGTGAGTAAATGTTCAATAGTTTTGTTTGACTATGGAGGTCTAGGGGTTTATGGCTAGCTTTGTTGTGGTTTGAAGCTAACAAAATGCTCATTTTTGTGCTATACAAAAAGTATTTTGCGTTTAATTCAGCACAAAGTGGAAATCCACAGTGAAAATATAATCAACTATTTACCCACCAACTTACCCACATACCATCCATCTACTAACCAAAGATGAACTTGACTACTTTATGGGTCTTATTTTGTGTTGAGTTTCATTTTTTTAACAGGCCATTTGTTTTTGTATTTGACCATCCATCCATCCATCAATCATTTTCAACGCATATCCTCACAAAGGTTATGTGAGGTGCTGGAGCCTATCCCAGCTGTCTTTGGCCAGTAGCTGGGGTACACCATGAACTGTTTGCCTGCCAATCGCAGGGCACTCAAGAACAACCATTCACATTTAAAAACACACCTCAGGACAATTTCGAGTATCCAGTACAACTAGCATGATTGATTTTGGAATGTGGGAGGAAAAAAGAAAAAAAAAACCTTGCAGGCATACTGGAAAAGCATCTTCAACCCCACTGCCAGTCTTGAACTCTGCCCATGTGATGTGACCTGCTGCGGAACTTGTTTGAATTCTGTAGTGTTGTCTTTTATTTATATATTTTTTCACACATGTGAGGATTTTTTTCTCCCAGGCTTATGCCATGTCCTTGTTGAGACATAGCCTTTCCTTCCTCACCATTGTGTCTTTCTATGTTTCTTGGGTGGTTCGGCCCATTAAGTCGATTTTCATCTTGATCTTTAAGGCCGGAGCCGAAAGTGAACCCATAACCTCTGCACCGTGAAGCAGACGTGTTAACCACTCTGCCTTTCTTAGGATTTATATAGTGTACTGAAAAGTGACACTGCAGTGGCCTGGTCTTAAAATTGTGACACCTTTTATTCAGTGTACCCAGATTTTTCCTCCCACATTCAAAAAACAGGCATATTAGGTTCGACTCAATTCTCCACAGTTGTTAATGTGAGGATGAATGGTGGTCCACATGTGTTCTGTTATTGTCCGCCTGACTAGTCAAGAGCTGTCATCCCAAGTTAGCTGAGTGAAATGGGCTTCCACGCTGGGAAATCCAAAATCTACCCATATCAGTAATATCCTGTTGTTGTAAAATTGATCTTTAGAAAAAATAAATAAATACACGGAAGTGTGTTGGTGGTGTAGAATGTGTCTCGTGATTATCTAACACTAACTGCCCAGAGAAAACCCCCTGTTAAAAGTGGGAGTACCACAATCTGAGATTTGAAACCATGAGCACTCACCTATGAGGCAGAGGTGACAACCACTAAAGCACCGTGCTGCCTGCAACTGTACAAATAAGTGATCTTCCTCTTCTGTTTCTTGACATACTAAATAGGTGCCAATTACCCATTTCCCCCCCAAAGTGTTTGTTTGCACAGTGGAGACCTCCCACTGTGTTTAAAAAAAAAGTGTTTATGTCAACAGTTACCATCTCATCGTTTCTGGAAATATTCCATACAGCAGGGTTTTATTCAGCAGAGTATTTAGTTATATAATTATTTTCCACACTCCGAGGTAAAAAAATACAATGCCAACATCAACACACAGGTGAAGGCATTCCTTGTTTGGGAATTACAGAACCCACCCATACAGCCACAATCTGTTTATACTCATCTGTCATAAGGACAGATGCTTCCTGACTCGCCATGCCCGTATGTTTTTGTTTTGCAGGCGGCTGGACGTACTGTGCCATCGCCTCCTTGTGCCTGATGGGGCAGTTGGAGGAAGCGCTGAGTCGGAGGGAGCTGGACAGGATCCGCCGCTGGTGCATCATGAGACAGCAGAGTGGATTTCACGGGCGACCCAACAAGCCCGTTGACACATGCTATTCCTTTTGGGTGGGCGCGACGCTAGAGGTATGTGAGAGCAGAAAAAATCATCCAGTCATTCAAAAAGTGTTTGCAGCATTTTAGCTGAGGGATGGCACGCTTTTGCCATGATACCTAAGTGTCCGTGCCAGTTTGAACTTTGATATGTTGTCACGGCCAAGGTGAAATTTAAGCTCCATAGTGTTTTGTTTCATTGCTTTCCTTTTGATGTGAAATTCCTTCGATGTTCAGATCAAAGGATTCGACGAACTTCCACAGTAGGGTTAATATCATGATTTCTGAACTTTGAGTTCAGATATAAATCTTTTTTTTTTAAATAGATTTAAATAAGTGGTTCCCAGTGACTTGGAAGTCAACCAATTAATAGATCAAATAAAATGAATAGCACACCCTTGAGAATCCCATTGAAGTGTTTAATGTGCATTCAGGGCCTCTCCTAAGAGGTAGAATCAACAAAATGTCATCCTGTAACAACCCTGGCTGTTTTTTTGTTTTTTTTGTATGAAAAAAATTGAGAAAAAATCTGAAACACATTTCTAGAGGAGGCATAATAGATCAATTCCATATTGAGTGTGGTGAAGGCCATCTTAGATTTCTGTGGAGCTAACAAAGCAAGCCTCTAACAAATGAGTAAAATGAAAAGAACAAAAAAAAAAATATTGTCCTTTAAAAAATAAAGTGTACACCCTGATCTTGTTGCGTTTTAGGTGTGGAATTTGTTTCTTTGGTTATAATTCCCTATTGCCATTACAGTTTGTTTGTGGCATCCCAAATCACACATCCCGCAGTTCAAGATCCAATTTTAGATTTTTTTGTGGCTTTTCTCTGCAAATTTGGTGAAACCAATTGTTACCACTTTTGAAGTTTCTGCTTCTGTGGAACACGCATGCCGGCGGTTTACACGTGATCCAAAAATAAACAAGATCTCGTCTTAAAAATAATGCAGTGAGTAAGCCTCGGATGAATCAAGGCGCCATCAAGGCAATGCAGCTAATCTGTGAAGATTTAGGTCACAACTGTGCCAGAGGTGTAACGCCTTTATTTGTATAGAAATTCAAAATGGCCAAGTGTTAAACTATGTGTATGCTCTGAAAGTGTACTTACTGCTCATTATTCCATGTCTTCCTGTACCAGCTATTAGACGTATTCCAGTACACCAACTTTGACAAGAACAGGACCTTCATTCTATCCACGCAGGATCGATTGGTTGGCGGCTTTGCTAAGTGGCCAGACAGCCATCCAGGTTCGTGATTGTGCAGTAACAGTATCAGCTATGGAAAAGCGCTTTGGCGCTCTCCAAACTCCCCAAATGTCCTTGTAAAATCACCTACTGTAATCTACATCCTCCGTCCTTTAATTGATGAAACCATAGATGGAAGTGCTCACGTTACAAAGGCCGCTGAGGTGAGGCCACTGCTGTGTTCGCTAACCTTATAAATATTGCCAAAGGCAAGTGTTTAAAAGAGATGCAGGAGTTTAAGGGACAGCTAGCTTTGACTGCTTCTCACAAAATGAATCAAACCAAATCTCAGTTGCACAGAAAACGTTCCGATTGTGAATTTTTCACACTATCAGGTTTGTCCATCTTGTGTGATATATTAGTTTGTGTGTGTATGTGTGTGAGCGTGTGTGTTCCTCTACTGATGTACTTGTGAGAACCTTTTTTGAGTTTTCTGCTTGGCGTAGTGAGTACAGTTTGGAGAAGTAAGGACATGTAGGCCGGTCCTCACTTGTCCAGACCGCTTTTTGAGGGTCAAGACTTGCTTTTAGAGTAAAGGTTTGAATTGGCTTAGGGTTGAAGTTAGAGGTTAGGCAATCATTTCTGATGGTTCAGGTTAGGTGCTAGGAAATAGTAGCCCGGAACGAATGAATCCACTTTATATCACACGGCAGCTGTAACATTTTTATTTATGTGTTGTTTGATTGTTTTGTAACCTTGGTTGCTTTTATTACTCCCGTGACAGTTGCAGGTCCCATCTTGTGGTGTAACTTATAAATCCTGACTGATGCACTGGTTGATAAATGATTGTGATGCATTGCAATCATCTGTTATTTCATTATAATTCAATTAGCAGTCCATTTAATGGCCTGTGCAGCTTTTACTCAGGTCCCAGTGGACCGGGGTCACACAGCTACCTCGTAAATTATTTATTGATGCTCAAAGGAGCAGAGTAACAACAAAAGAAGGCTCCTCCGCTTTTGGTGGTTAATGGGAGGTCGAATGGTTGTCTAATTGAGTAAATGCAGAGTAGAGTGATGCCTACTCTAGTCAGTTAAAACAGGGTTCCTTCCTTTTAACCGTGATTTTTTTTTTTTTTTTTTATCACATATGATTCTTAATCACTGTGTTGTTCACGTTAGGGAAAATGTCCGTATTTTTACTCAACTGCTTTTCAACGATTATCGCAATAGAAGAATGATTTTCAAAATATTCTATTTTTATTTTATATTTTTGACTGTTAATGTGGTTGTAATCAACAGAAAATTGACACCTGAACTGGTCCTGCTCCGTTAATCAATGTGGCGTACGGACATGACACAAGCAGATGTTTATGAGCCAGATACACCGAATACTTATCATCCTTGGCCTAGTTTCTCTCCATTCTGTTTCATTCTGACGCTTTCATCCCTCCCTTTCTTCCACCACTAGACCCTCTGCACGCCTACCTGGGCCTGTGTGGTCTGTCCCTGATTGGAGAGCCTAGCCTGAGGAAGGTCCACCCAGCTCTCAACATCACTCAGAGGGCCTTTGAGCGTCTTCTCCAGCTGCAGCAGACATGGAGAGGACATTAGCGGCATCTGTGGCTGACGGGAGCATCCGGCAGGTCAACTCCAAGGCAACTGGAGTCTTTCTGACCCCAGGCCTCCTTTCATTTGAAGACTGAAGAGTATACAGTTCCGAGACAACTTTGGAACTTGGCCTTGCTGTTGAGTGACTCTTCTTGAAGCTGCCTTTTGGTCAACTGACCCAAGACAGTGTAAGTGTTCAGATAAATATGTGCCAGGAATCAATGGAGATCTCTCTTGTTCAGAAAGAGTGAAAAGACTTGGTGTCTTGTTTAATGGACTTGAACCTAGGGGAGCACCGATCTATCGGCCTGAATCAGTGCCGGGTAATTTGGGGAAATTATGGTCACCTAAACCCTTCAAATCCGGCCAATCTTGTCTCCCAATTGCATCTTCCTCCGCAAAGGTCTGAAAAAAATGACCTGCGGTCTTCTTCAGCTGTGAGGTGAATAATGGGCTTTTCATTTTTAGTTGAGGGAACTGCTTCATGCAGTTAAAACAACCGCATGAAGCGAATAGCATTGTTTTACTGGAGCATTAAAGATGTATGCAGTTGGTTATGAAAAAAGAATTGGGATCAACAGATCAAGCTTTTTCAACCTCGGGGGCCGGTGATCACTCACAAGACTGATCGGTGCACCCCTAAATGCCTATGACTCTGCTTATGGACAGACCATTCAAAGTAAAAAAGAAAAACATCCATATTTTCCACATCAGAATTCATTCAACAACAACTATCTTTTATCCAGTAACACTGTTACAACTAATCTAGGAGCCTCTTCAAAGCTCTCTTGTTTGTTCTAGCTCGCCTGGTTTGATCCCCCAAGACTCAACCCTTCAACTCCCGCTGGTTCCTCCTCCTCATCCTCCCTTTGGCTAAGTTTACTAATGTGTAGATTTGATCAGGTGTAGCGCAGTAGCAGCAATATACCCAACAGAGTTGAGGCCAAGAAGCACCTGCGGTGAGCCAGTCTTTCTTAGTTTTTTTGTTTTTTGAAACAAGTGGGAAACAAAAGAAAAAGGACAAATATCAATAAAATGGATGATGTTTGATTTTTCAGTTTAACTCGATGAAGGCTTATAGAGATGTGCTGACCTGGTCGTATAGACTGTTTAACACAACCACTTGCTCGATAGCCATCTTTGAACTCTGGGTCTAACTGGGAGATGAGCAAGTTTGCTCGAAATCCTGTTCAACTTACTCCTGCTCTGATCACTGCTGTGAACAAGGGGCCAAGTTATATGGAGAACGTATCATTAGCATTTTATATAGCATCAATCTGATGCTCTTCAATTGCTTGTCGCTCATTGGTCGAGCAAATTCATAACTGTCATTTGTAGTATTTGAGGATATACGCCTAGAAATGACCAAAAAACGCTTACGCTGATGTTAGCTTACCTTGTTTCTGTGCCTTATCTTTGGAGGCTGTTCTAATATACACCGCAGTCTCCACTTTGCTGCAATGGCCCTCTGGAATAAACATCTCCCTTATCTTAAGGTACAGGGGGCCCTCATTTCCGTCTTATTAGCTTTCTGAATGATGCATTCAGTACAGCGTGGTTTTCACAGATTGCCTTGTTGGTGGAAAACTTAAGAGACAAGCCGGTAGCATGCAGTGGAAAACCTTCAGAAATCTCCAGACTGCTTTCTCAACACAGGGGTTAGTCAGGGCTCATTCTAAGGACCCTCACCATTTTTAATTTCCATCAAAACCATATGCACCCCCCTTCCTTTTTTTTTTTTTGAACTGATAAACTCACAAGCTCTCTGTTGTCCATCTGTTAGCAGTTTTCCACCTTAGAATGTTGGCAAGTGAATCAGAGCCAGGTGATGAAGCCATATTGACATTTTTTAAACTGGTCAACTAAATGCTAACTTGCTAAATCTTCACCAGCAAAGGAACCGCTGGATGATCTAGCAGCTTTTTCTAGAGCAGGTTATGTGGCGGAGGAGGAGGGAACGCTGAGAGTGGAACAGAATGAATAAGTAATTGGTCACATCCATTATTCACGGGTACTGGCTGACAAGCGCCTCACTGCTCAACCAGCCTCAATTTATAGCCTTATGACTAAGAAAAAAGGTTACAATAGCCTTTTTTTTTTTAACTCTGACATCCTACAAAATATCTTTGTTAGTCCTGAAAGAAGTCATCGTCTTTATCTCGTTAAAAACCAGGGAAGGTGGAAAATTGTTGCAAATGCGTTGGTTTCATGAAGCGCATATTGGACATAGTTTAAAAAAAAAAAAAAAAAACCTCACCGCTCACAATCCCAAAAAAGGGCACATTATGAAACCTTGTGGAAGGATGTTTACATCTACCCGTCACATTACGCCACTGTTGGAGCTAACATAATGGAAATCTGATGTACTGTATGTAGTCATTTCAGTTTAAAATAATTTTAGGACCTACTGTATTAACTGAAATTGGAAATTTTGCTGTGGAAGACTGGTGAGCATGTCTGCCTCACAGTTCAAAGGTCCCAGGTTCATTTCCAGCTCACCTTGGCCTTCCTGTGTGCAGTTTGCATGTTCTTCCCGTGCCCATGTGGGTTTCCTCTGGGCACTTTATTTTCCTCCCATATTCAGGAAATATGCGTGATAGTTGTATTGGAGACTCCAAATTGCCCTTTGGCGTGATTGTGAGTGAACATGGTTGTTTGTCTCCGCGTGCCTTGCGATTGACTGGCAACCAGTCCAGGGTGTCCCCCGTCTATTGCCTGCTGGGATAGGCACCAACTTGCCGGCAAGCCTAGTGAGGATAAGCGATTATAGAGAATGGATGAATATTTTGCAACAGCGACACCTGATGACTGCTTTTAAACTGAGCGGTGCTATGAAAAAAGGCAGTGGGGGGGGGGGGGGGGGGGGGGGGTCGTTTTTGCTGTATTTGTCAAATAGGCGAAATTGTTCTTTATTATAAGCTTAATTATTTGCTTTTGCCTTAGACCTCATGTCTTTTCCTTTACGCTGTTCTGAAAATACGTATCTATATGGTTCTTTGAAAACTCTGTGCTGCTACTGTGTTGGGGAGTAGTGCAAGATCAATTCTAATGGAATGATTTTGCCTTCTGTGCGTCTTCTCAGGCCTGAGCATACATTCATTTGAGTTGCGTCTTCTGGGGTGAAGACCACTTTGAAATGTGCCTCACGTTTGTCGCCTTGTTCAAATAAGCCTGTGCACGAGTGGAGCTCAGCAACACAATTCTGTCTGATAAACATCCTTTTGCTTTGGTCTACCATCTTGGGTGTTTTTTCCCTGCAATGCACAGTCTGTTTCAGTAAATGCTAATGCATTTCTTGGAGGGAAAAAAAATCCACTGACTCAGATCCCTTCAATGCTCACTTGGCAAACGCCACTTAACTGCAGATAGAAGTATAAGCAACTCTTTGCCATACAACCACTGAAAATATACATAATGTAACATGAAATGTCATTTATTTTTTCTACGCTTTGTAAAGATGTGTCAATAAATTCTGTAAATATGTGCAGACAGAAGTGGGTTAAGATAAGCAAATGATGGTGCTGTATGTTTAGCTTTGAGTACTGTGTTGTTCCAAGCTCAGCGGCAAATACGATACTGTATAAGAAATAAAATACACAAAGGTACCTGTCTCTTTGGTCTCTTCTAGTTTGTTTTGAATATTCTAGTCATAAATACTGTATGCAGTCAACCAATTTGCATTAAACCTTGAGATAACCAAATGCTTTGACGCAATTTGTCAAATATGGCCGTTTTATGAAACTTCGTACCCAAATTAAATTAAAATGCTCAAGTATCGCCTTCACTTTTCCGTTTCTCTTCCAACGAATGTCCATTTTCGCAAAAAAGTATTTTTAAGAATTTCTGAATGCCTTCGAGATTTCTTCTAAGATTGTAAGATCCAAACATCTGTAGAACCGTGGCAGAAAAATGCTGACTGACCGATACTAAACTATGGAGCGAAAACACACTTCCCAAAGGGAATTGAGCGCAACCCAGGTCAAAATTGTCGAGACAATCCTTTCACCGCCAGCCGCAGCTGTATTCGGGCGTGGCGCAATCGTGCTTTTGTGACACTTGCAACCCAATACAGCCTCTACAACCACTACCAGTGATGAAGGGACAAAAAGGATGGGAAAAAAAATTAAAACACTCCAGTGTTCTACTGTCCATTGTACCCCTTATCATTGTTGATTTTAGCGCAGATTTTTGACAAAGGGGTCTCTTCCGCTTACATAACACCCCAAACCTTTTATCATAGCCATTTAACTTCCTACATAACCTCATGTCTTGAGAATCAAAGAAAAGTGACATGCTGTGAAGTCGTATCTAAAAAAAAAAGGTAAATAAATTTGTATTAACTGTGTTTTATTGGGAAATTGTGTCAAGCATGTAGGTAGTATGTCACTTGTTAAACCGTTTCCTACAAAATTCCTTTCAGAGCAAACTGCATGTTGTTTGGTGCAAGCAAGATTCCTCCGCATTGGTGTAACCCGTATCCACCCTAATCAATGAAACATAGCGCAATGTTTGTCTATTTATTGCAGCAAGAGGCCACTGGGGGATTTGTCAAGGATCCTTTCCGCAGGATTCTTAGCTCTTCTGTAGCTTGAGAGCCTTTTGATCTCCGTTGGAATGGACTGGATGAAACCCTGCAGTTAAGAAAAAAGCCCAATACCATTTGTTATTGTTCTAGTTAGTAACACGTGGTCTGACCCCTTTAGAGCCGTATTACTTTCCCACTGGCAGAAAACAACCGTTTTAACATTGTACAGTCATTACTAGGGCAGTGCCATTTGTACAGGTAATGTCAAAGGAGCCTTTTGTTTGAGAATTGGTGTTCCTCAGGGATCATTTCAATGGCTCTTGCTATTTGGAGCTTGTTGCTAACGAAGATGAGAAATGTTTTTCTCTTTGATTGTGAAATTTAACAGGGGTGTTCCTCGGGTCATTCCTAGGGCTCTTGCTATTTGGAGCTTGTTGCCAACAATGACCCAAAAAATTTTTCTCTTTGAATATGAACGTGATATGAACTTGTTATTATTACGACAATAATGTGTGTGGAAAGCAATGACAATAAATAGGTGCCTTGTGTTTGTTGCCACTGACTGCTTCATGTGGAATGTGTCTGCGATATGGAGCCAAAGAGGCCATCTGGGGACATTGGACAAGTGGCATTTCCAAAATGCCAAAAAACTGAGATCACATTCTAAATCCTACCTCACACTGTTGCTGTTGAAAGTAATGAAGGGGAGTTTGATGGGCCTGTTTAATACATTGAAGCAAATTACAGTCAGTGGTTTGAGACACTTGTTGGTACACCTCACACTGGCTCTTTTTCTCCTAAAAACATCCTACAAGATGCCTGAAACAGTTAATCATGCCTCAAGCTCAAACATTCATTGAAAAAAAATATCCCGATCTTAATATGTATTTGACTAGAGGAATACACAATTACGATGGATGTATAGATGACAAAAGGTGGTGGCTGGTATGTTGAGGGATAGATAGTGATCAATATATCAATGGACACAGTACATGGATTGATTCAGTACAGGACTACATGATTACATTTACTGCGTTCCCATGACACACATCATGTTACAAAAAGATGTGATCCCACAAACAGAAGTCATCTTTGTCTCTATTGTTGTCAATCAGATTACAACAAAAACAAAATTAATCATTTGGATGAGTATAAGTGTCAAAGAATGGTACCATTCATTCATCCCGTCAAGGGAGCTTTGTGTGACAGGCGATATCTCTCAGCGAAGCAGCATGCATGACACAGAATATATGAAAGATGAAATTTTTTTCTTGTTGTCTGCGCATGCACTGTAGAACACACACGCACGTACACATACAAGGAGAGTGAGGTGGATGGGAGAGCTCATGTTGATCTAAACCACAGCTGTCGGGCATGTGTGCGCGCGCGCGCGCGTAATATTTAATACAGCTCCCGCGCTTGCATCATCCATCTCATCCTCCTCATCCTCATTCTCGTCATTCCGCAGCCATGTCGGATTCTGAGGATATGACGGAGTTCGCCAGCATCGTGGAGCGCATCGAGCGCGGCGAGGTGAGTCGAGCGGGCGGTGAGAGGAGCGCAGACGGCGGCGTGTCGTATCGTCTGGCTCCCGGCAGCAGGGAAGCCTGACCGGTGCGCGTTATGTCACAATGAAATGACTTACGGTCGTTTTTATACGATACTGTTAGTACAATGGGCTTTCGCTTTGACTGCTCACGTCAAATTAACAAGATTGATTGTCATTTTATATCCATTACTCGTGAAGGCTGGCCGGCTGGCAGCTGTCATTCTCACTGTACAATATGATATACTATAATGATTGGTCATGTGTATGCATAATATGATACCGGTCACTTCTGCACCAATGAGCTCCTGTACTAGCGACGCATCTAAATATTCAATCCTAGTTACAACATTTATAATCATTTTCTTTTTCTTTTGCCAGTAGCTTCCTTACGATTGAGGCTGGGTGGGTCTTGCTGTAGCCATACTGCATCATACTGGGCGCTGTGCCTTATTTTCTGAATAAAAGGGGACCTTTGAACAAAAAGAGCACAAAAGTACCATACTGTTAGATAAGTACAAATGTATTTAAAATTTCTGCTTTTTTAATTTTATTAAAAAAAATTGTGAAGGTGGAAATATTTGAATAAATAAATAAATAAAATTACAAGACCCCCGCTGATAAAGGGAACACAAAGCTGAATGTTGTAAAAACAAAAAAAGTACTAAAAGTAAAAAACAAAACATGAAATGTCATTTTATAATAACACTTATAAAAGTAAAAACCACCTTGATTATATGACCTACTACACTGTGTCCAAGTAAAACAATCACAACCTATAATTAATAATAATGGCACAATGTGAGGGACACAAAAGCTCCCTCACGCGACCCTAAATCATACATCAAAGAGTTTCTCAGCCCAGTACAATTCACTGAGTTCATTGATGCCCTGTTCACAGAATGCATGTTACTTTCTACAAGCTGAGTTTCAAAATCAAGAGCATACTTAATTCTACATTTAAACAAATCACGAATATAAGTAAACATAAACTCCAGTTAAAGGGCAATGTAAGTCGTCCTTAGTTGTGTCTATCCCATAATTGAAAAAAAAATACTTTGACATATTTAGAAACATTGTATGTTGTAACGTCTCTGACTTTATCATGGCTAGTGAGTATATTTTAATATTATTTAATGCCCATTTCACACAGGGTAGCCTGATCAGTACAAGTATCCTTATTGAATCAGTTCTTCGATACTGCTCTATTTAAGGATCAATCGTTGAGCAGCTATTAGCTGTCCCAGCCGTTTGTTGTGTTGAAGGTTTGAAGTTAATTCAATGTGGTGTGTGTGTGTGCAACTGTTTAGGTGCGTGTGTTTGTAGTGTACAGCACTTCCACAGTGCTGCAGGCAGGGTGCACACTCCTCTTGTGTATGTAGCGATGTACTGTATTTGGCACACTTGGCAGCACTGCGACTGAGAGGTCAGTGATCCTGGATATTAAAAAGTCTTATCACTTTCGTTTACAGCTTTACATGAATGAAACTGCATTTTTTGTGTGTGACGACTTGAACAAAAAAAAAAACAAAAAAAAACTGGGGCATAATTAAAACAGGGTAGAAGGATCAATGAATGAATAAAAGAATTAGTCTGTTCTCGGGCAAACTGTGCCCCTCACAAAAACTTCATTGCTGTACAGTCAGTGTTTTAAATCACAAGTCGTAAAGTCAAGTCAAATATTTTTGTTCATGTTTTATGTGCTCCCACCAGTCTAAACACACCGTTTTGATTACGTCTGCGGAATAGGAATAACGTAGCAAAATCCAGCTATTTTTATACAAGAAGGCGACAATTTGTCCAATTTCGGTTGGCTGAAAATAATTATGATCAAAGTTGTTCAGGGCTCAGGTAATGATCAATCACGGCACATCTGCTGGTCATGTGATGTTTGCAAGCTGGTTGTTTTTTTTTCTTCAATTTTTTGCAGCTAGTTATAAGTATAACAAATCTCTGCCGTTTTTTTTTAAATCGCGACTCAACATTCAGCATATTTGATACAGGTCCTCTTACTGACTCAACGTAAAGAGCCCACGCACCTCATTCCCTGTACGAAACCGTGTCCATTTGACAATTAAAAATATGACTGCTAGATTGATGAGCGAATATGTCGGTTTACTTGATGCTCGTGAAAGCAACAGTGGTTCCCATGGAGATACCCCCCCCCCCCCCCCCCCCCTCCCGTGTGCTTCCTTCAATGCTGCAGTTAGCGTCGGGTACTTCAACTGCTGATTCGCTGGCTCTGCTCATTCAGCCGAGTCACGAAAAGTTTACTCGGCCTTTTTTGTACTCTGCATCAGCTGCCGTCTATGCACACGCCGTTTGTGTTGGGACATTTAAAGAAATCGTAGTTTGAGTGTCTTATTTAACGTGGGAACTGAAATCTTCGTCATGACTGCGGAGGTTCGGCGAAGTAGCAGACACGCGGTAAGTCACTGTTAAAAAAAAAGTTTGATCGATTTGGAGAGATGATACGTCAAGATTGTCATTCATTTCCATTCGACAAAAACTCGCAAATTCAAACTTCTCTACTGCCTTGTCTGGAAATCTCTTTCACATTTTTGAAACATCACGGTATTTGAATAACCGTCCCATTCGCTTATTCCTTTTCATGATGCCTTTATATTAGCAGTTTACATAGAAAACGTGAGTAACACACACGTTGCGCACGCGGGTTTTTGTCTATATTTAGCCGGTTGACTTAAGCCTTCCTTATGCAACGTGTGAGAATCACGCTAAAGACACCCCAGAATGAAAAGTAATTGTCACACGAGCACGACAAGTGTACTTGCCAATATGTTCACACCTGTGTGCCAGGAAGCGCACAAAATACCTCTCTTGAAATGGGAATTAAAAAAAAAAAAGAAAAAAAAAAGTGATCTGCACTAATTAAACTAATTAACCGTCTGGTTCTTGAGATGAGTATGTATGGCATGTGGTTGGGAAAGCTAGACAAGAAAATCCATAATGAACTTGGTAAAACCCTCCTAGAAGGAAGTTGCACAAAAGAAGCAATGCAGAATGGAGTACATTTGGGTTCAAAGTTATGGTATACACGTTGAAATGGTGGGAAACTGGGTTGGAAAACAAATCCAGCACTGCGGGGTTGCGGTTAGAAGACACCTGGAGTGTCAGTGTCGTTATAAACCAAAGACAAAGTCCTATATCTTGGGGTGCTGATAGACTTGGACCTGACTCTCTCAACAATCATATCAAATCAGTCACCAAAGCAGCATTTTAACAACGGAAACCCATCTCCAGACAGTAGGGTTGAATGCTCCAACCAGACCATGAGAAACCTATCCATTCTTTTATCTCCAGTAGACTTCATTTCTCCCCCTAAAAAATCAAAACAAAAACATCAAAGAGCTGCTGCTCATTCAGACACTGCAGCTCAGTTTCTGGCCAGAACAAAGAGATCAGCATATGTTTACTCCTTTCCTAAAAGCTGAAAGTGGCTTCCAGAAAATTCTGCTACTAGTATGTAAATGACTGAATCTTGAATACATTAAGGAAATTTTAATTGAATATAAATCCAAGTCTGAAGTTTTTATTGCATTAAGGGAAACAGGGAAAAAGCAGTACACTATTGAGCGGAATTAGGGTTAAAAGATGAATTGGGTAAGATTTTTCTTTTCCTTATTTGTACTGAGGAAATCGCAACAAAATGAAATGGAATAAAATTTGGTAAAAAGTATCCCATGTGTGTGGAAACTTGTTAATAAGTCTGCTATGTAGTGCAGATTGACTAATTGCCGATTAACGATTTTGCCGCCCCCAGGTTCCCATCAAGAACATTGAGCGGGAGCTTATCTGTCCCATCTGCAAGGAGCTCTTCACGCACCCGCTCATTTTACCATGCCAGCATAGCGTGTGTCACAAATGTGTCCGGGAGCTGCTCATGCTCAACTATGACGACTCCTTGGATGGCGGCTCGGAGTGCTCATTGCCGGGCAGCCCTAGGTCCCGCGTGCCCTCGCCCTCCATGGAGAGGCTGGACAAGCTGGTGCGATCAGGTCAGTGTAAGACACGACTTAGACAGGGTTGATGTATTGTGCTAGGTTAGTGACATGACATACAGAACTTCTGGAGTCAGGTATGCAAAAAGTTTCAATTTTCCCTATTGAAAAGAGTGTAAATCTACCAGTTGATTTTAAGGTAATGTCTTAATCATGTAAAGGTGATTGGTTGTTGCATAAGTGCACAAAAATGCACTTTTACAAAAAGAAACTTAAAAAAACGAATGTGAATTGGCTCATTGGCGTAACTAATTAATCTACCATGAAGTAATGTAAAGCACAAACAAATATGCAAAGTTATGCACAGTAACATCAAGTAAACCCAAACATGAAGTAACAAAGTAATGTGACATACATTAAAGCAGGGGTGTCAAACTCATTTTAGAGGCCACATGGAGAAAAATCTATTCTCAAGTGGGTCGAACTAGTAAAATCATGTCATAAAACTTAACAGCTAGTGTCACTTAAATGTAGATTTTTCCTGTGTGTGTTTGTCTGATCCTAATTCCCAATAAATACAGGTTATATATTGTAAAATATATTAAACAATTAAGATAAAGTAAAATAACCTTTTTGGTTTCCTATAGATCCCAATATAACAATTTTCCTTAAATTGCTTGAAATGAATGGAAATTTTCTATGATCTTTCTTCCATTTGTTCATGAAATGTATATTTTCTATCGAACAATTAACATGAACTCTAATAAAATAATGAATAAATAAATACTAAATATGAATACATAAATACTACTATAAATGAATAAATAAATACAATGAAAAACAAATATTTAGTGGAAGGAACTTTGTTGTACAGTGAAGTAAAAAGAAAATGAAACAGAATAACATGGTGCTGTAGTGTTTCATTTTGGACACTGAGTGGCACCCATGTAATGATATGCATGACAGAAGTTAAAAACTCACGAAGAAGTCATGATATCGCGTCAAATACGGAAACCCAGGGTGCTAACTGCTGAAGCTCTTTGGGGCGATTGAAGGATTTGACCTGCACTGAGCATTAACATGATAAAGCTAGATGCTACGTAAACGCGAGAGTAACGTCCCGCTTTCTGTCAATGAAGAGATCAGCAAGCTATTTTGCACAAGTGTGGCAGTTGGTCACTTATGCTTGTCAGTTGCAGTGCTTATTTGGACATTGCATGAGTTGAGTCCTATTCATTTTTTTTTTTAACGCTTCACAAAATCATTTTGCAGGCTGCACATTTGACACCTCTGCCTTAAAGTAATACCAAGTACGTACCATGAGGTTAGCTGGTCTAAAGAAGCGTAACTTGAGCGATGCAACAATTTTACCTTTAAGCAATGTATAATGGCGTGATTGAAAATAAACACAAGGGATAATAATGGAATTGATGTCACCACAAAGTAACATGAAGGGCGCAAACCCTGTTTACAATAGGTCATGTGACTTCCTCTTTTATGGTCTTCTCCTCCTCCTTCCCCTTTTACAGTTGACTCCATTTTTTTTTTTTCAAAGAATGTTACAAAACGAGAAAAAAGAAGAATACTGCCTAAATAATAATTAAATACTGCCTAAAACATTGCTCTATTTTTGTGAATTTGGGGCCGTGTTTTTCTTTAAAATGTGGGTCAAATTTTGAAGCGTTAGACTTTTGAGGTTCAAGTTTAGAAGGATCAAGACAATGGACCAACCTCAAAGTGGGCCACGCACTGTTGTGCTGCCCCCATCTGCTCTTGTCCTACTTTAATGAATACAAATGATTTAATGACAATGTGGCGCACATGCCTTTCTTGCACCAATCCTGGCTTATTTTCCTAACTAGGACACTTTTATGAGTTATGTCTGCTAAGTTATGACAAGCTCAAGCTTTAATTGTAACAACTGCTTGTCTTTAAGGATGGGAAGGGGTACAAAAACATTTAGCAATCACTGAGGAGCACGTAATGAACTTGTCACAAAACAAAAATTTTAGATCCTCTGCTGTAGTCGACTTGAGCAGGGACACACCAATGTTGTCTTTCATGCCCCACTAAACTAGTCACTCCAATTGAAACGTTGCTTTTATTTTTAAAGTTTTCATTGTAAATCCTCACATGGCTAAAATTTACCAAAATAAACATACATACTGACATTAACTTAGTGGCAGACCAAAATTGCTGTATTTTACGCACCAAAAGGCGCGCCTAAAAGCCTTCCGTTTTCTCAAGAACTGACAGTGCGCCCTATAATCCAGTGCGTCTGATACATCGCATAAAAGAGGGAGGGGTCAGGGTGAAAACATTAAATAACTTAATCACCATGCAAATTCATATTGTAAATTTTTCCCTCTGCATTTCACTTATAAATGTATTATTTTACAATAAAAAAATTATAACACTGTTTTGAAATGTTGATATGCTATATATGCCCCAATTTTTAAGCAAATTGTATGGGGACAAGGCACAAAAACTGCATGTTTTTGTACAAGAAATACGGTTTTATAAAATTAATACAAAAACAGTTTTTAAATTCAACAAAACAATATATTTGTAAGGTTTTTGGTTGCATTTTGGGCGGCATGCGGGAGCAGTGGTTAGCACATCCGCCTTACAGTGAAGGGACCCGAGTTCAAATCCAGCTGGCTCCGGCCATCCTGTGTGGAGTTTGCATGTTCTGCCTGAGACTGCGTAGGTTCTCTCAGGGCACTCCGGCTTCCTCTCACACTCCAAAAACATGCATGGCGGGTATATTGGACATTCTAAAGCCACAACTGTAGCTCCTATTTGATGCACCTTATAATGCGGTGCGCCCTATATATAAAAGCTGTTCTAAAAAGAGGCAATTTTTTTAAATAGCTACTTTTAACTCGGCATGCCTTTTAGTGCGTAAAATACCCTAACACATGCTAACATTAACTGAATGGTAGGCAAGCATATCCATTGTTGTTTGAGGATGCGCTGCTCAGAATGATTTGCTGAAGTTTATGTTGCGGCTGCAGCCTATAATGGGTACTTGGCAGTGTGCACTTTGTTTTAGTGGACCTTATGCCATCTCAAAAATAGACTGGTCTCTTATCGGCCCAGCTGATTGGCCTGTGCAACGTTTGAGAATACACAGCTCTGGTAAATTCTAAGAGACTGAAATTCACACCTGACACCATTTTTGAGCAAGGCTAGAGATGAGAAATAAACGCACACACTAAAATTAGCGTACCTCTAGAGTGGAGAAGATGATGCACAGGGACGGGCAACCTAAATGATGATGAAGGCGCACACAATTTTTCATCATTGTTACTGGGGCTGGCCACATACGATCATACACTTAATAACCAGATATGTGACAATAATGCCATTTTGAAACAGGGACCAAATACATACTTGGCACACAGTGAAATTTGCACATAATTGTTTCCCATTGAAATGTCCTGGGAAGATTCTGGAAAACCTGGAAGCACATGTTGAGACTTTTTTTTGTTTGGAAAATTGAGGTTGCCTATCCCTGCTGCAGTGGCACAGTGTACCACCACCAGACCAAGAAGTTGTTGCCATGGCAATGAGAGCTCCTTTGCAAAAAAATAAAGTGTAAAAACAAAACTAAACTGTCTTTGGGAAAAGTTTTTCACCCTGAGAGTCTAACACATGCGTAAGAGTTTCTTACATCCAGCATGTGTTGATTGGACACAGGAAACCAAAGCCTCCACTTTTGAATAAGCAAATCTTGGCAGGCTGAAAGCCCCTCTGTGCTAGCGAGGACAACTCCCCTGTGTGTAGACCATGAACAAGCACATTCAGCATTAGAAAGATTTTAACATTCTATACAGGATTATAAATATTCATGTT
Organism: Hippichthys cyanospilos; assembly: GCF_059441005.1. Classification (NCBI taxonomy): domain Eukaryota; kingdom Metazoa; phylum Chordata; class Actinopteri; order Syngnathiformes; family Syngnathidae; genus Hippichthys; species Hippichthys cyanospilos. Next base: position 23,238,732 of record NC_142369.1, on the reverse strand, counting down.
CTGTATGTTTTAATCAGATGATTGCCAAAACATGAAGTACATGTTGTTGTTTAAGAGCTCAGTTGCGAAATTGTTACCTCTTCGAAATAACAAGTTGGTCACCAGCACTCTGATGGTTGGTTGCCATGGCTACACAGACTGCCCAGTAAGGAATGAATGAGGGATTAGTAAAAGGCGAAGAATGAAAGGGGACCCGCTGGCTGTTTATTTATTATCATTGTGCAAGTGGGACAGCCCTCGCTGTGCAGTGAGTGGATAAAAGTAATCCTTTTTGATTCATCGATTTCATTTCAGTAGAGTTTATTGTTCAGGCGTATTTTTTTTTTTTAATTTAATAATTTTTAATATTAAAATTCTATTCAAAATGTGTCTAAGGCCTTCCATCTCACCTGATGTCCGTAGTCGGACCAACACAGACATCCCGACTGCCAGAAAATACAAAGTAGATGTAGTAAAAAGAAAAGAAAAAAAAAGTCATGTCACAACCCTGAAGTACACAACATTCTAGGATTCACAGTGGTAACTAATCGGCAAGGTTAAAGTTTGCACTTGTTGGATTTCACCAAAAGAGGGAAAAAAAAAAAATCACTCATCACAACTCAGAGCAGGATTGCTCAGGATACTATTGAGGAGATGCGAATGAATCCATCTCAAATAACGTTATTGACACCGTTAATGTCATGCACTTCTATGTATTGAAGCGATTCTTGTCTTGCATGGACTTGTGTTCAAGATGCGCTCAGTGGACACTGCATTAGGTACACCTGTGCCTTCGAATGACTTCCCATTCAAACGTTTTGATAGTCTTATGATTTCTCAGATGCACCTATTGAAGTGTCCTGTGAGTCTATACTGGTATATACTGTACGTCTGGAAAGTAATATTAGGGCTTCACTTTTTCCACATTATATATTACAGCTGTATCCCAAAATGGAATGAATTAATTCCTTACAAGCGACAACTAAAGACACCTTTTTTTAAAAAAAAAAAAATTAAATCTGCATACACCTTATGGCTGTTTTGCTCTTGGCACTACCGCTCGGACTCAAGTAAGGTTGGATGGGGCATTGGTGTGGTGCCATATTGAAAATGAATTTACATGTGATACAACTTAATCTGTAACCTGAACATAATGTGGATGCAGTGCTGCCGTAAATATTTTCTGGAAGCACAGTACTCTCCACGTACTGTAGAGCAGTAAGCAGTACTCTGCTTACTGCGTTTGATCATCTGTGTGTATTGTATTTCACTCTCGACTACATTACACTCATGTTTATTTATTAACCACTTGCTTATCACTGATTCTTTCCATGATGACACGATCACACGCATTCATAAGTTTGTTTCATGTTTATTGTCACCTGTTTTTTGTTGATTGCTTGCAGCCGCAGTGCGAAGGTCGCTCGGAAGTCGAGGTAGACGCGGCCTCCGGCTGTTGAGTAACTGTAGTAGTGAGTACAGTGTCACCAGTGGACCCTCTTTGTGGAACCCTAGCTTGAGTGCTACTTCTCCGCTAGTCCCCACTTTTTTTGAAGCCTTGTCAACATCAAACACAATTGCAAACTCACACTAGAGAGCAGGTAGAAGCAGACAATACATTTTTTTGGGGGATGATTAAAAGTCTTAGTTTGTAACTGCTGCACTCAGAATGACAACTTGCATTAACCATAAATTGATGGCCGATATCTGTGGGGCGCAGCCCTTCGCCAAAAATGCCAGATACCCGTGTTGATATGGTGACAACCTAACTGGGTGGGACTAATGCCCTGGAAAGTCAGCGAATGTAAATATTTGCATTGAAAAAACACTTCTAGGCCAAAAATGTGAAAGAAATGAGAAATCAAGGTCTTTGTATATTTTGTTTTATCAGACAACAACAGAGAGATAAAGGTATCAAGAAACAATGTTGCACAAGAAGTATGGCCGTTTAATGACCATGAGAGAAAAAAATGCCAAGCTCGTAAACCTGAAACGTCGTTAGTCACGGTTGCTTATATTTCACTGCAGTTATGGAAGTGGCAGTATTGCATTACACAGTGGTCGACAACTGTAAAGCTAGTGGAGAAAAAGAACGTATTTCTATTTTCTCTGTAGCTAGGATGATTATATTTGTACCAGTAAATGTTAATGGTTTCAAAGCAAACAACTGTGTACCTAACATTTTCACTTAAACAACAATAGTGGTTTGTGTTGAAACAGTTATTTAACTCAAATGCACAGGCACCGTTTGGGCTTGCTCAGATTCTTGCTCCGAGTGACAGCAGCGCCTTCAGGGCCCGCTGCTCGCTCCACTTATCGTCACCTTATGGCATTGAATACACACAACAGCTGCTAATCATTTAGCACTTGCTGAGGAAGAAATGTCACTGCAAGCCAAGCAAAACAGAAGACAAGTGAGCGATTGCAAGATGGCGCTGCCAATATTTAATTGCGCTTTGGATGCTAGTGAGCATTCTTTATGGATTGATTATTAGTTTTTGTTTTTACGTATCACACACATGATCATTTAAAATCTGAAAAAAAAAATCAATTTTAATTGCAACTGTCCCTAACTTATTGTGAGCAGTAATGGTTAAGAACAATATGACATCATCTGTGTGGTTTGGCTCTTACACAAGAAATTGTTGATATGGAGCCTAGAGAAAAACTAAAGAATACTAGTTGTCAGTCAACAAGGATGCTAACCGACATTTGAAGCTGTTTGACGGGTCTTTTTGTCCTGAAAGTTCACGGACTTCTCACACCCAGAGTTGTCATCATATTTTGAAGGAGTTAAAATAGCTCCCTATAGTTTTACACAGTAAATAAAGTTCCCCCAAATTTCAAAGTAACAACAAATGTTAAGCTTTCGCTTTTTTTGCTTTCATTTCAAACAAGAATAGAAGTGTAGCGTCGCGTTTCCACCGTCAGCAGAATCCCTCATAAATTTGACACTAAATTAAACTAAATGGTGACCTAAAGTTAACACCGTTTCAAATGGACACGTTATCGGTCGTAAAAAAAAAAAAAAAGCTGATCCCTGTATTGAAAATGCCAAAAAATGGATGGTGATAATATGCCCGGCCTGTCAGTCTATCCCAAATAGAGACAGGCATTCAGAACATTCCAACATTCATCCATCCTTTTGACTTTGACAAGATTATATGCATCCTCATTTTTACTGGCCCATACATACCTTGTTAGGAAACATTAAAATCACCCATGGAATCGAATAAGCAGAGACGATGTCGCCGCAGGGCCGGCTCACTTGTACGGACGCCTTGTCGTGCTCATCATCATATTGAGTTTGTCATGATCAGCGGTTGCATTCTTGCAGCCACGTTAGCCCGGGGCTCTCAGACTGTCACGCTTGGTCACCATGCTCACGTGCACACCATGTATGTAGAGCCACTGCCACACCCCCTTCCCTCTTCCACAGTGTTTTTTTCCTCACCTGAGGAGTGTTTGATTGAATTTTCAGGTCCTCGGAAACGAAGCGGAAATACTGAGATAAATCCAGCACTCCTCACTTCTCCTGTGCCCCAAAAACGTGAAGCAAAATTCTTGTCAATGTGTTTTTTTTTCCTTTTTGTTTGTTTGCTGAGTCGTCACTTGAGTTTGCTGGCTTTAAGTGTGTCCACAGTGTCTTTTGCGTCCGTCCTCACTGCTTTTGTGTCCGTGATGTGTACGCACCTAACTTGTTAGGATGCTGCTGCATCAGTAACAAGCTCAGTTTTGTGGAGAACGGAAAAACTCTTTAAAGCGCTGTCGCTTTGGGAGGACTTGTGTTGCATATGTGGAAATACACTAAGTGTTCATGTGCCCACTGGACAAATGAATAAATGATTCAATAGAGAGTCTTTTTGGCTTTCAAGTTGTTCTTATGTCGCGTTTTCACATTAAAAATTACAGTGGACGTGAAATAGGAAAGTATTTGCCAAACAAATTGTTCCACAGGAACTAATGGCATTGGAAATTTGTTGCCACCATAAAAGCTTTATCAGGACGGGTGAAACAGTTGTATAGATGAAGCACTTTATAATGAAACAAAAAAAAAGGAAACCACCCATCCTTGAAGCTGATGTTTTAACTATTTCTCTCATTGAACCAAGCTTCAACAATTGGTGGCATCCCACAAAAAAGTGCGAAATCCAAACATGCTGTTGGTTTAATCTTTGAGATGCTAACTGATTTGAAGTTTCACAATATATTGCTGAACTCCACTTCAGGCATTTCTGCAGTCTTTTTTTTTTTTTTTTTTCAAACTCTGAATGTCCCTTGGTCCAGCTCGCTAGCAACACTTACTGTCTTCCACTTTTTGTTCATGTTGAATGACTTTTAGAGTGGAAAAAAAAAAACTTGCTTGTTTTCTTTCTCAATGAGCCACTGCTGTCGTAAATAGTGCCCACTCCGAGAATCATGAGTGACAGCTGCTTGACGTATGATGCATTTTGTTATGCTTTTGTTACATGCATTAATGTATGTGAGGAGCAGTAGTCACTAGTCATTGTTATGTTAAGCCCAAAGTGAGGAGACCATGCTGAGGCCAATTTGTGATCACACTACTGTTAGGGGTCATTTTGACCTACGGGTACAGAGAGTGACATTGAACACAGTAACCCACAATTTAACCAGATACAATACAAAAGATGTATCAACATTTTGCTGGACATCATTAGAAATTGTGTCATTTTAATCTATTTTGATTATCATGTGCAAATTACAGTCACGAATTGGAAGATATATTGATGGAGCAAAGTATATTAGATTTTGAAGGCCCAGCCTATATCTGTAGTTTAGTAACTATTTCCTCAATTAGTGGTTGATTTCTTTATAAAGTGTTCATCATTGTGAATTAATATAGTGACCATTATTTGTAGAAATACGATGGTGTGTTCACAAGTCGGGCCTCAGACAAAATCCCAAACAGAAGACCAAGGCTGTGAATGCAAAGCTGTATATCACATCTGTTCACTCCCCCCCAGGCTCCATCTCATCTCCGGGCTGGCGCCGAGGATCCGTCACACCCCGGGTCACCACCATCGCGTGCCCGGGCTGCCAGCACGACATAGACCTGGGCGAACGCGGGATCAGCATGCTCTTCCGCAACTTCACTCTGGAGAGCATCGTGGAGCGGTACCGGCAGGCGGCTCGCGCCGCCGTGGCCATCATGTGCAACATTTGCAAGCCGCCGCAGCAGCAGGAGGCCACCAAGAGCTGCATGGACTGCAAGGCCAGCTACTGCAATGAGTGCTTCAAAATGCACCACCCCTGGGGCACGCCCAAGGCCCAGCATGAGTATGTGGGACCTACCACCAACTTTAGGCCCAAGGTAAGTACCGCTGAATACTTTGACAATTTTACTTGAGTCCTTTTGGTGTTAGCCCCCTGCATTTTCACACTTGGATCGGCTAGCCATGGTGTTGCAGCCTTTATATAACATCCACAAAATGGAGCTAAAGCCGTGGTTGTTTGTAGAAGTGACTGCGGGTCTTTGCCGCATCTACACGTGGACTTCTGGTGCAATTCTTTCGAAATCTTATTATCCGTGGACAATTTTAAGGATATGCATGTAAAATGGGTTTGAATCTATGTAAATGCTTTTTGTCCATTTGTAGTATTTAGAAAGTAAAAAACTAGGTGAAACATTTTTTTTCTAGGTTGTTTTGAATTTGACACTATAATGAATTTGTAATTAGAGGTCATTTTAAATGCTGCTTTTGTTTGTTTCTCCGTACTCTATTACAGTAAGCCTGAATACAACATATCGCTTTTCTCTTTAGTGTTTGTTGATGGCTGAATTCAGTTTCTATTTTAAGATGCGGATCAGGAAACTTGACTGCGTTCTGGAAGTCTTTTGCTTCTTGTTTCACTTCAACTTTTTAATATTTTTGTTGTACTTTTCAAACATTTGTTTTCTTTTTTTATGTTCTGTCTAATGTCACAGGTGCTGATGTGTCCTGAGCACGAGATGGAGAAAGTGAACATGTATTGCGAGGTGTGTCGGCGGCCTGTGTGCCACCTGTGCAAGCTTGGAGGCACCCACGCCAACCACAAGGTCACGTCAATGAGCAACGCCTACAAGATACTCAAGGTATGGAACGTAACAGGCAGCTTCATGTCACATGAACAATGTCATCCTTTCCTGAGAGATTAGCGTCACTTCAAAGAATTTGACAAAAGAACCTGGAGAACAGGTTTAATGGTTTAACATGGGGGCGTGGGGAACATACACCCTTGGGGCCATATATGCTATCAACTATCCCAAACGCCTCAAACACATACCGTAATCTTATTAAAACACACATTCTTTTCAAATCAATTGTAATTTTATTTGAACAACCCAAAAATATTCGCTGCAGAAAATGGATCAAAAATACTGCACTTTTTCTTGTGTTGGTTATTACTAGCCAAAAATAGCATTTTCTTTGAAACCATTAGCATTGTGAAAAAGAAAAAGCCCTTGTGACATATTATATGGATCGATAATTGTAAAAAGAACACCCATGTGTGACCAATCAATTTACTGTTTTCCCAGTATTTAAATGGTGGTTCTTCCCATCATAAGCGGGCATTATTGTAAAATTTTCTGTCATAATATGGAGTGTATGGGATGTTGGAAGATGAACCATGCATGATATACAGTGGGAAGATGAACCATGCATGATATACAGTGTGTGTGTGCGTGTATGGATGTATAGGCCACTTGAAAATACGTTTGCTGCATTTTCATCTTTCCTCACAGGAGAAGCTGGCCAAGAGTATCCATTACCTCATCAGCAAAGAGGACCAAGTCAGGACTCAAATTACTGGACTGGAGCAGCTTATCAATCAGACAGAGGTATACAACTTCAAACCCCCAACAACACAAGAACCTGGGAAGGCTAAGCAATAAAACATGCATTAAAAGATGCAAAATTTTGTCGCACACCCATCTTGAAAAGGAACAAAGAATTTGTCTTTTTAGAAAAACTGCCTGTTAAGTTGATACAAATGTCTTCGGCTACTGCATGTGTTAAGTGCATTCAGGTTCTTTAGGTAAACCACCCAAACAAGGAAACTGCAGATTGGGTTCCTCAAAGCCACGTCATGTTTTAGCCTACGTCTGAGTGTGTTCTTACTTTGACACACTGGGTGGGGTTTTTAAAGCGTAGCAGCTGTTGTTCAAAGACTACAACTAAAGCCTCTGGCCCAGTTTTCTAAAACACATTCATTATTATTTTTATTCAAGATAAAATGGTAGATAAGTAAATGTTTTTTTTTTTTTTTTTTAAATCAGATTTCATATCATTTGAAACTGTTGAGAATTCCTAATTTGTTTTGATAGTCAAGAATGATGATAACATGTACATACAGTACTGTAAACATTTGGATGATGCTCGATGGCACTTATTTTGGTTGTCTTAGGAAACCTGAAATGCATTTGATTTGGAATCAATGCAAAGTGACACTAATAATACGAAAAATTCCGGAAGAGGAGGGCTGTAATATTTCTCATTTGTCTCAAAGGAAAACGGGCAGCTGGCAGAACATCAGGCCAATGAGCACTTCGACCGCCTGTTCGAGACACTGCAGGAGAGAAAGTCGGAGATGCTTAAATCTATTGAGCAATCTCGAAACCGTCGCTTGGGGCAGCTCAAAGCTCAGGTGGGCGTCTGAGCATTTCTGCTTATTCTTTATTATTTCCATGTATTATTTTTCATAGTGGATTTTTACAACCATCCTTTTGATAGTGTATCCTTTTCATTTTAAGATGCTTATATTTGTTTTATTTAATTTTGTTTATTTTCTTTGTTTCCATTTGTGTTTCTCTATGGATTTCTAATTCTTGTTTTGATTCTCTTCCTGATGTACCGAATTTTCCCAAATATCGAACGCACTTGTGGCTGTAGATAGAACACACCAACAGTTTGGAGACAATGTAAAAACTTGAGTAAGATAGAATAAATCTCATCTTTGTAATTTAATCAAACTTTCTTATTTATATTTTTAACTTTTATATATGTTGCGGGTATGATGCCTGCTGTTGGCTAATGAGTGGCTTGCTCGCTTTTTTGATTAAAAATAATGCGGTAGTTGTGGCTAACAATCTGCTTGCGTTAGCTGAAGTTGTTCGCCCTGGATGCTCATAGCCATCTGACTCCCTCTAGTCTAGCTCGTCCAATCATCATATACGCCCGATATAGAAATATGCATGTGTATGTCATAACTCTGCTTATACGGATGATGAATGCAATCTTGCACCCATACTTTTGACCTTCATTTCTGGGGAAAAAAGTATGTCCTATATTTGGGGAATTACGGCAATTATGTAAAATAATAAAAGATACATGTGAATTGCACAAATCAGTATTTCACGGTACAGAACCAGTTTTGAGTTTTAATGTGCTTTAATTGGTATATCCCCAGATGGAGGAGTACCAGGGCATGCTGGAGAACAGTGGTCTGGTGGGCTATGCTCAGGAGGTACTCAAAGAGACCGACCAGTCTTGCTTTGTACAGACTGCCAAGCAGCTTCATGTCAGGTATATATTTAAGATACCGAAGTTACTTATGTTTTGTTTATGTGACTGGAGAACATAAACATGCCAGGCCATGTGGGAGCAACATACCAAATGCAGTAAGCAACCTTAAGCTGGCTAATTGAGCTCCATTAGCGGCTTTGGATAAGAATGGAGCCTTTGCACTCGCGGGATCATGATACTGTCCACTCTAGCACTATTCTTAATCCTAGTTTATGAAAGTGAAAAACAAAAATGCCTCAAATACCCACTAGTACAATATTGTTCCTGTGTTTATGGTCAGAATTCAGAAGGCCACAGAGTCTCTCAGGACTTTCCACCCGTCAGCTGACCCATGCTTTGATGAGTTTGTGCTGGACACATCCAGAGAGGAGACCCTCCTCAAAGAGTTATGCTTCGGAGGAGGTAACATCACGTGACACACACAACACTGATCGGTGGAGGGAAGTGTTGACATCTGCGCATATCAAAACTCAATGCTAGCTCAATCTCTTGGCCTTGTCATTGCTTGACAAGTGGGGGCCTAGTGTCTTTTCGCCACGTTCTTTTCATACCTATCTAATGTTGAACGATCGTGGAAAGAGTGCTGTCTGGAAAGTCAATATTATTTGCTGCCCGGCGAATAGTGTTACCAGTTTTATGTCATTTCAATCAATGCCCTTATGAAACAAGAGAAACAATCCTTACTGATGTGCTCCAACATTCTTTCACGTATTAGCTATAGATACTGTTGATCTTTGACCCAGGCTTCACTAATTCTTGGAAAAATATTCTTAGGCGATTGACTAACAAATTAATATCAGTCATTTAATTGACTAACATCCTTCAGTTAAGATTTTTCCTGTTTATCCTTCCTAATTCTTGTCTTTTTTTTCTCCTTAAACCTGCTCATACTTTATCAGAGACACTGTTCAGCGTTCCTTCTTACATGCTTCTGTTTTGGCTAGCAACAGAGCTCAAATAGGCTTAGCGGGTTAACTGAACAAAAGCATCCAGAAACTCAGCTAATTAAAATTACCACCGCTTTCCAGCTGTGAGAAGGGAGGCTTCTGACCAAAATGAATGGCTTATCGCAAAACAAACAGTATGGAGTACAAAGACATGGCTTGAAATCATCACACGTCCTCATTGTGACACTGGCCTAGCTTCCATTATGGCTCGTGCCCTACCCTTAAAGTCACCAAAATAAACTTGTCTTTGTGAAATATACTCCCCCCCCCCCCCCCCCCCCCCCAAACCACAAAATGACATACTTGGATTTTGTGGGACACACGCACACACACGCACACGCACACACACAGTTTTTCGAGTTTAAAGGCTTGGCTAGGACAATACTTAAATGGATCATCCAACTGTCAACACTTCAATCAAATTAGTGCAGTGCATTAATGCCACGGAGCCTCATTTCCTCTGCTAAGAGCACCATTAAGAGCCTTCACAGGAAACTCAAAACAAAGGAAACTTTAAACCACTGGTAGAGAATAGAGTGGCCAGGAGCCATCTTTGATTCTTTAATCAGACCATCTGAGCAGTGTTACAGTAAAAGTCCTATTCTAGTGTTTTTTTGTCTTGCTACGAACGTTTTTCATATCCTAGTTTTCATTGAATTGTAGTCCATTTACAAAATAAAGGAGCTCTTCTATTCAAATTAGCATCTACATGTGAACCTTTTCATTGCAGATGATATAAAATTGCAAAATACAAAAATAAAATATTTGGTTTTATTTTACATGTATTTGACGTTTTTTGTATATTAAGATTGTCTAGTTAATCAATTAAAATAATACATTCTGACACACACATATATATATAATATATATATATATATATATATATATATATATATATATAATGATTAACCTCACACAGATTCCTTCAGGGTGAGATGCTTCTTACATTTGTGAGGCCTTATCAATTCAAATGATATATCTCAAAAGCGGAGTTTGAAACAAATGAAAAAACCTACTCTGCAGGCTGCGGACGAGCAGGGACAACTGTCAGCTGTTGACTTAGGTCCACTCAAAAGAAATGGCAGCGTGCCAAAAGGCCTCAGCTGCATTTGCAATGTCAGCAATGTTAAGTCTGCATTATTCCTTCAGCGTCAACGACGTCTGCGAGCACAGCTGACACGCGTGTGTTTACGTTATAGTCCTACTAAACACTTTGTAATCATCTTGCGATACTCCCTCGTGAGTCTTGCTCTTATTAGCGTGCCATCCAAAGGTAAACCGTGAGCTGTCAAGCAATTAGTATGGGTCTGTCATTACGCTGGATCTGTGCAATGCTGGACTCCATCAAACTCATTGACTGCGGATGTTGTAACACTTGTGGCAATTTCTTAGTGAGGATTTTTCCCCTCATACACAGTTTGTAAATTAGTTAGCCAGAATGAGAGTAAATGAAGGATATCAGTTTAGTTAAGGACATTATTTAGGTATTAGATATATAGTAAACATAGACTATTGTTATAGTTTGTAATAGAATTAAATTAGATCGGCAGCTTGCCAAGCTAAAGCTGAAGGAATGTCTATTTACAGAATTCATTTTCTAACTAAAGGAAAGGTGTTAATTTATTAGAGTATTTTAGTAGCAAACAACTCTGGTTATCACTTAGCCATATGACCAACAGAATTGGAATTGGATCGACTGCAGAATCACTTCATTTTGATATCTCACTCTATTTCATATCACCAAGGTGTCTCTTATACGGACACCATTTCACAGAATCATTGGCCTCAGTAGTGAAAATGAGTCGATTTTCCTGTGTGTAGCTGAAACAGAGGCTGAAAGGAGAGAAATCTGAACCCCCTGCAGTCAAACTTGGCTACGCTGTGCCCCGTCTGCTAACAGTCTCTTTGTCACTACAATGTTTAAACGTCTGATGGCCCACTGCCCCATTTTGTTGCAAATTGGCATTGGACTTGGAAAGTAATTCGAAGGCATTGTTTGTACATGGATTTTCACCACAAAAGTACTAGTCGTAGTAGTAGAATATTTTGTTTTGCGAGGTTATGCAAGATGGTCTACTTATGCATATACATTTGCTTCAGTTTATGCAATAGAGCAAAGTACACTGCTGAGCAGGATTAAAGGCTTTAATAGAGCCGTCTTAGGGAATCAATGAGATCCACTACTCATGACATTTGTCAATCACTTTGTTTCTCTCCATCCACGTTTTGTTACACCATAAATGCCACGTTGTAAAAGGCAATCTGTAAGTCTAAATTTAACCTTATGGTACTTAAGCAGAAACCCGAAGGTTTGTACCTATTTGCTCACTTATTCCCTGCTCATTATAATTGGTATAATATCCCCCACCTTCAAAAAAAAAAAAAAAATCCAGTCTGCATTCGTCTCCGGTCTAGGCCGTTGCAAAACCAGAGGAATTGAGATAGAGTATGCTGACAGTTTGAAGATCAGACACTAAATGGGAACCAACACTTGCAGTTTAAATTCACCCTCAATTTAATTTGTGACCTATTTTCCCCTTCCCTGTAATCTTGTAATTTGCTTGCCCCCCTAATTCAGTTCCGGACCCCCCTGTGATTGACTTGTCCAAGAGTCGAGTCTATAATGAGGCCACCATCTTCTGGAGACTGTCCGATGAACACCAACCCACGGACCAGCACCTGCTTGAGTACCGCAGGTGGGCCTGCATGCATAATGAATGCGTAGACGTGAAGGACATTGAAGCACATCCTGCGTCTTTTAACATTTTCTGTGTTCAGATTGGTCAACCCGAGTCAGTCCCCCTCGCAAGAGGATGTTGTGGACGGCTCTTGGCAAGCGATGGAGCGCATACATGGTTCCAGCACCACCGTGTGTGGCCTGGACTTCGACAGCTTGTACGCATTCAGGGTGCGCACCTGCAGGAACAACGTGTTCAGCCCTTACAGCTCTGAGGTCATCTTCCATACACCCCCTGCACCCGGTAAGAAACATTTTTTGCATTAATGCCCTAATCACTATTGCATAGGTGGTAAAAGTACTTTCTATAGTATTAAAGTGTGTCTGCAAATATGTGTTAATTGTTGTTAATTACTATCGAGAAAACGGGGCAATGAAGCACAATGTTTTAGCAGATCACCATGGCTATGCTTTTTTTTTGTTTTACACAATCCAAATTAGAGTATGTGTGGTTGAATTGTTTGGGGGGGGGGGTTCAAAGAATAGCAGCTAGCGTGAAATGCTAATGTAGTAGTCTGTCTTCTCTCAGTTCCTTGTGCTGCCACTCATTGTAAACAGATGAACTCAAATGCCACTCACAGACCATCAGAGTACGTGCTTTACCAAAAGTTCCTCAATAGTGGGTCTGTTTGAGAGTCCCTTTATGTTGATGCAAATGGGTACTCTCACTCAGCCTGGACTACGATTTGCACGTGTTACGATTGGCACATCCACATTCCTGTGTTCTATGGGTCGTGGAAGGATTCATTGAGCATCAATAATGACAAAGAATTTCAAGCCAGTGTGAAGCCCATAGAACACGCGCAGACCTCATGTGGCTTTCTTAAGCCTCTTTCACAGAAAGATGATACAGCATTTGGCCACCTGGGCCCTTTTATATGCAACCTGAGGAGTGAATAAAAGAAGGTGGGCTTCTACTGCTTTCTGTAAAGACCACAATTTGTGAGGTGGTCCTCATACACATAGTCCACCCAAAAAGGCAAAAAACTCTAGACATTTGTGGCATGTGTCAAATCAGCTTGTGATTCTGCCACTGAAAGTGCACAATTTGGGTGACTTTTTAATCCGTTTTAACATATAATGAAGTGGGGGTATGCAAATTCCAATTTTACATGCAGTGTAAAATGGCTTATGATACTATTTCAGATGGAAGAAAAGTGCTTGGTTGAATTTGTCCCCGTTTTTTTCTTGTTTGTGCCCTCGGCTCATGACATGGTCAAAGTGTAACGTAACAGCTTCCAGTTCGATGTAATCCACTTCTACACCACATCAGATGAAGTGTGTGGCCACTTTTCTTTTAATACGCATTTTTTAAATTGCTACTATGTGCCCCCTTTCATCGGTTAGCTTAATGCCTTGTGTTTGTTTTAGTAAACCAAATTGGTAAGGAATCAATGATGCCCTATTGGTGTGGAGCCTTTCTCAAGCTGGTCGCTAGAAAAACTCACCCATTCCCCCATTCATGCTTGTCCAATAATGCTCTTAGATACCACAGATACCCTGACGAAAAGGAAAGTAGCAATAAGGGGTCAAGGTAAGTATTGCATATGTACAATTATAAGCCTGTTTGTTTTGGGAAAGGGTGTAAAACAGGGGTCCCCAACCTTTTTATCACCACAGATCATTCAACTCTTGAGATTTTTATTGCGGGTGCACATAGAACATTAACGACAAACTAGTCAGTTTGTCTCTCTTCGCACAGATGGGGAAATGTGAGTAGACTCAAATACTTTTGAGGCATTTGCGAGCTCCTCTGGTTCGGTAACAAAAAGCAAGAAAATGGGGAAGTGGACAGATCCAACGCCTGGCACTTTGATTGTCGACAACGACCTATTGTCTTTATCAAATAGACGTCAACTTCATGTCATTATAAATGTAGCGCTTCTGTGGTGTGTCGGCAGACGTTGGAATTATTATGCCCCAGTTGTAATAAGGACTTCCCAGGCACATAAATGAGCATGCCCTCGCTGGAATAGACCGCGCACAGACCCTTTCACGCAATGGCTGAGTGAGCAGGGTGCATTTATTTATGGCATGGTTATGATGTTGGCCTACTAACTATTTTTAGAAGGTAATTAATTCCATCCAAATGAAGAGAATACTGTAGCGGCATATGGCGATTTCATTTCTTGAGGGAGTAGTAAGCCAACCTAGTAGCTCTTTTTGTGTTACAGCACCCTCGTGTGTCCATTTGTAGTACTTGCACAGCGTGAATGTCCAGCGTTGGAAACGGTGAATGAAGTCCACCATCAAGCGATTCAATATTGCTCAACCCGACCCAACCCAATTTTGTGACCTATGTCATGTGGTTCTCTCCACGCACAGCATTCGACTTCCTGTTCAGCGACAAGTGCGGCTTCAGCACGGAGCGCCTGGTGCTCAACAAGCGGCGTGACGCGGTGGAGAGCGTTGCCGGCGTGGCCTTCTTGCTCGCTGCTGATCGAGTGCAGACAGGAAGCTATGTCAGCCTGGACTATATTATAGGTGACACGGCAATCTCTCAGGGAAGGTACGCAACAACACAGTCGTTGATTTGTATGATAGTGGATAAGAGGACATTAATTAGCCTTGTATCTAGACATTGTATTGTTGGCCACGTAGCATAATTGCCTTAATCATATTTCAGTGTTTATTAAAAACAAGGGGGAAAAAAACTATATATTTTTTAATATTGATCTAAACCTATATCAAGTAACCAAAAGGATAAATATTGAATTAAAAAGAAAAAATCCTTTTTTAAACTGGTTGTTCATGTTTTCCAAAAATGTTGAAATATGAATTGGTTGAATATCCCATGTAGCTGATAATATACAGTATTATTTACTCAGCTGTGAATATTGGATATAAATACCAGGTGCCAGATAAGAGGCTTAAAAAAATAAACAAAAACACAGTGAATTATTTTTAAATTATACAAGTGACAGATTTTTTTTAAGAAATGAGCACTTTTTTTTATTTTTCTTTGATGTGAGATCAAACTTGACATAAGAATGCCGTATTGTGGTAGTGAACTTGTCACTTCACAATTGCAGCACTTGGCAAATTGAGAGAAATCTTTTAATAAGATGTTTCAAGCCATTTAATGTCATTCCAAGTTGAAATATACCGTCAAACATAAAACAAAGACTATTTCACCTTGTGTATTTAAAACCGCCATAGTTGAGCCTTTCAGCCCTTAAAGCGGAATGCAAATTCTAATTGACATTAATGTTTTGAAGTTTTAGCCTGTTAAAAGCAATTGGATTGGGGGAAAAAAGATATTCCTTTACAAAAAACGTATGACAGTCAATACAGAGAAAAATTGAGGCGGCATGAATCCCACTTAAGTTCTTGGCAGAACAGGCTCTGCTCTGATAAGACTGAACACTGTCAGAGATAGATACACTTTACATATAAGTAATTTTTTTAAGTGTCAGTGGTTAAATGTCAGTTACTGCCCAGTACTTGGTGTTGCTGTGTTTGACTGTGAGAAACAATACCTCAAGATATATGTACATGCACCTTGCATATGAGTTCTTTTTATACACCTATTACGTAATGTGCCTGTGCACGTTAATTTACCGTTATCATGTTTTGTCTGGTTGTTTTGTGTCGTCACCTGGGAACGCGAGGAACGTAATCTCGATTGCATGGTGTGTCTCTAGCACTTTAGCGCCTGAAGAAATTGACGACATAGCTGAGTGATGTAGCGCTCTGTATTATACTGCCTCCTAGTGGTAAAGACGGGCATACTAGGAGCAGCAGTCCTTCGTTAATGCTATGTGACAAAAACAATTTATCCTTATTCATCCATCTTCTTTAGCTGCTTATCCTCACCTAGGTCGCTGGCTCGCTGGTGGCTATCCCAGCCGTCCGGACAGTAGTTATGGGACATCATGGATTGGTCGCCAGCCAATCGCGGGGCACACACAGACAAGCAACCATTCATGCTCACAATTATACCTAAGGCCAATTTGGAACGTCCAATACAGCTACCATGTATGTTTTTGGAACATGGGGAGGACAGCAGAGTCTCCGGAGAAGACCCATGTGGGCATGGGGAGAATATGCAAACTCCACACAGGAAAGCTGGGGCAAGCTTGAATTGAATCCGGGACATCTGCACTGTGAGGCAGACGTGCTAACCAGTCTTCCGTGCCACCAAAAACTGTTCAGTGCTTTGAAATTATGTCATCAATGTATGTTTTTAGCAAGTGAAGGATTATATAGTGCTATATTTCCTCATTAATATGCACTCATCCATTCAATTCAATCGCGAAAGATAATTTGAAATGTAGACATGGTTTTGCAAAGAATAAAACGTATTCATTTGGAATGCCTAAAAGAACTGTGTATTAAATTTGTTTTGAGACATTGAATTGCCACAAATAATGACTGGGCAAACCAGAATAAGTGATAATACATATGTTAATGCATAGTATTGCATAATACATTATGTACAGTATATGCAATTTTAAAATCAAACTTTTTTTATTTTGTATTTTTATTTCAAGATAAAAAGGAATTTATGGGTCAGCGTAATGCTGCTTTTCTATTTAAACTATAGTAATTGTCAGATTTGCAGTTACACTTACCATGTTGTGGTAGTCTGGTATGTGACATACCAGCGAATTTCATTGATTCGTTTAGGGGAAATTAAATTACCACGTGCAAACTAGTGACTTTGAAAAGCCAATTAAAACATGCACATTTTATATATATATATATATATATATATATATATATATATATATATATATATATATATATAATTGGTGTAGCTTAATGTTGTATTCATGTTTTGCAGACACTACTGGGCTTTCAAGATAGAGCCGTACTCCTACTTGGTCAAGGTGGGCGTGGCCTCGGACACAAAGCTGCTGGAGTGGTTCCACAACCCGAGAGACACCAGCAGCCCGAGGTACATTCCGGCCATGCTGCACGTTAGAACTTGCCTGCAAGGGAACACAGTCTTAGCATAGGAAGCTCCTTTCTAAGCCTGTGATGTAAGAAGCAGCATTAAGTTGTAAAGAGCTTATATTCTCAGACAGGCGCCCTTTCTCGCTGCGCACGTAATAGCAGGGGTGACTTTGTATGATACAATAATTGTATTACTGTGTAATTCCTACTTACTGCTTTGAAAACAATATTTGTAGACTTGTATGTGCTTGATTGGGGAAAAAAAGACTGATACAGTTACAGCCACATTTTTTAAGGGGCCCATGTCATGAAAGTTTAAACGCCAGGTGTCAAACTCAAGGCCAGGGGATCAAATCTGGTCCGCCAGGTCATTTAATGTGGACCGCAAAAGCAAATCATGTAAATTTCCATGACCCTTGCTAAACTCGGTTCTGAAATTTTAACTTGTCATGTACTGTATAATGAATAATAAAGTTGAGGATTTGCAATAGTTTTTGATTTGTTTTGTTTTGTTGAAAATTAAGCCCAAATCATCATCACTATTGCTCGTAATAAATAGTCCTCTCGTTTAACACCCGGATGTCCTCTCCTATTTCTTCGTCAATTCTTTAAACATCCTCGTTATTCATCCTCGGACCCATCCAATTTGTTTGAAATGGAGGTCTTTGGAAATTATTTGCTAATCATTTTACTTGGGATGTTCTTTACCCAAGTGACGACTGTTGAGATCAGCGTGTGGAATGTTGCCCTTTGCTGTTTCTCCCCCCACCTGCCGACATCCATGCCGGCTTTAAGCACACATCCACGGTCAAGCCGTCTTCTCC
Source organism: Hippichthys cyanospilos (assembly GCF_059441005.1). Lineage (NCBI taxonomy): Eukaryota > Metazoa > Chordata > Actinopteri > Syngnathiformes > Syngnathidae > Hippichthys > Hippichthys cyanospilos. The sequence goes on along the minus strand of NC_142369.1, from coordinate 23,220,821 downwards.
TCTTCATAACGCGTGAAAGTCCACCAAAAACAATATCCATGTATACTTATTGTTGAGAACAAAGAGGCAAATAGGCGAGGCTTGACCAAAGTGAATTGTTGCGATGTTCTGTGCTAAAACGGATGCATACTGTAGTGAATTAGAGGTGTATATATAATAATAATTTTAAACCTGGTAAATGACATTTGAAAAACACAGATGTGTGGAAAAAGGGTATGTTTTGAGTAATGCGGTTATAAGTGACTAATGTGGGCATATGGTATATCATCTATTCAAAACAAAATTTTGATGGTGAATTTTGGAATCAAAACCGTGCCAGCTTTAAATGTCCTGACTTTTTTTTTTTTTTTTGCCCAGGTATGACCACGACAGCGGCCACGATAGCGGCAGCGAAGACACGTGCTACGAGCTCTCGCAGCCCTTCACCCTCCTCACCGTGGGTATGGGCAAGCTCTTCATCCCAAAGTCGTTGCCCTCATCTTCAGCCGCCGCGTCCTCCTCGGGCGATCCGGGCAACCGCATGCTGCCCATGCCTCAGCGACTGGGCGTGTGCTTGGATCACGACGCCGGCCGCGTGTACTTCTACGACGCCGACAACATGCGCTGCCTCTACGAGAGGCAAGTGGACTGCTCGGGGGTCATGTACCCGGCGTTCGGCCTCATGGGCGGCGGCAAGGTCCAGCTGGAGGAGTTTGTCACCGCGAAGAGGCTCACCTTCTAAGGGCTACTGGCCTTATTCAGCGCTCCATTTGCACCTTTTGGCTTATTTACTTTGGCCTAATATGGGGAAGGAAGGGTTTTTTTTTTTTAAGTACTTGGGGCCCGTTGAGGCGGAGTTGATCAGGGACCAAATCGCGAAACTTGAGCTGGGATGTTATGCTCAGCATGAATGACATTTTTCATTGAATCGCAGCTTTATTAACTGGAGGCCTCCAGGTCCATTGAGGTGGATCTGATCAAGGTCTCCGTTCCAGATTGTGATTCGTGTGCTCGCCATGACAAATCTGAAAATGTTAGCCAGTCGAATTCCTCAAAAGCTTCCGGGCCCATTGAGGCAGCTTCAATCGGGGCCTCTGCTCTAAATTGTGATTCTGCGATAACACAAATGCAGGATGCTATTAGAATGACATGCGGTGATCGGATTGGATTGAGGCAGATTAGATTGGCCTAAATAGCAAAACCTGTGATGAACACCAATATGACACTTTGGAATGAGTTAGAACAAACAAGCTTCTTAAACTTGAAGTGGCTTGTTTCCACATCTCCTGGTCCAAACTGTGGAGTGGTACTTAAAACTAGGTTATAACAACACTATGATCAATAAATGGCGAGCTGGCTTCATTCAACGCCAAATCTGGTGGGGCGGTTTGGATGATGCGCTTTGGTTAACAATACGACTATGAGTCTTTTGCATTTATCAGCCAGGCTTGCTGATGAAGTCAGATTAGGTCCTGTCAGGTTTTTGATCCGATTTTGAAGCGCAAGTTGTTTTGTGATGATCAACACCAAATTAGAACACGCGTTGAGCAGGTTTAATTCGAGTCCTCCTGTCAAGGTTCCTTAAGTAGAGCTACATTTGAAAAACAGAATTTACAGGTCATGAGCAACGTAAATATGACACTTTAGAGCAGATTACGGAGCCAAGGCAGATTTGAACAGGGTCCGGTCCACAATGAAAACTTGGAATTTTATTCAATTTAGGTAGTATTTTATCACTGACTCAAAATATGCCACTTTGGTATGACAAGCGGCGGTCAGCGGGTTTTTTGTTTGTCAGCTCAATTGTGAAACATCAAATTGTGTAACCTGAGCTGGTATGTCATGGTGACACAAACATGACATTTTGCCGTGCGGCCACCTGGTTTCTTTTGACTGTCCTCCCCCCGGCGTAGCGGAGATCAGAGTCTTGGTCTATATAGTTTCTGATCAACACTAATATGACACTTGTTGTTAGTGTCCGTATGAGGCAATGGGATGTGAAATATCGTACCAAAGTCTGCTTCTTAATTTAGGTTTTATTTAGTCAGCTGCCTTTTTAAAATCTTTGTTTTATTACATGAAAAACTTGTCTGGTTCCTGAGCAGGGTTTCCCACGTTTGGGAATGTGAAATAACTTATTTGGGTTGCCAGTACTTTGTTGCGTACTCTTTGTAGTTAATTTATTTGCAGTAAATGTTGTGTGTGGGTGTGTATGTGGGGAGGGGGGTGTAATTAACGACTGCGTGATTGGCTGTGTTATCTAGCAGCTGAATCTTAGTGGACCTGGTGGGAGGAAGCCTTCGTCGTGAATCTTTAGCGCTAGCGCCTCGGTGCCTTTTGGTTCATTTCTATTTGTTCAACAATGCCCAGACGTAGTTGCACAATTGTTTTGGAACGCTATCTGTTTCACGTGCACTCGGGTCCATTCGATAACTGTTGTCGACTTGATTTTATCACACTACTCTTTGCACTTTTCTTTTCTTACATCATCACAGTTTAAATCACCACTTAGCACGTTTGTGTCCTTCACTTAGCATCTGAACATCACTCACTTGGTGTCAGAATGTGAACACTACTCACATACAGCCTGTTACCGCCTTCACATGAAGGAAAATCTGGTGCAACCAAGTAGCCTTTAAAACACTGTTGACGTCCTTCAAGGCCATGACCACAGGTGAAACTCACTATCTGAAGGGAGTGGTTTACATTTGGGAAATTGGGCGGTGGGTAGCAACACAGACACTTTCATAAGTAGTTTTTTTTTTTTTTTTTTTTTTTTTTTATTTCATTTCAGGAGGGTGTTACAGTACCACTGGTGCTTTGCCTAAAAATATGACCTACCTCCTTGTGGTCAAGCCTGGATTTTTTTCCCCCTCAACTTTAGCAGAGTCACATTATTGTTTAAGTCAATTTCAATGTGTTCACCTTCAACATGCCTTTTGACATCAGGTTATATACTGTACTGTGTGTGTGTGTGTATATGTATATGTATGTGTTTTTATATATATATATATATATATATATATATATATATATATATATATATATATATATATAATATATATTAGTACAGTACACTGGAAACGTCCATTTACATATCACTCTTGAGCAGGGTTGTTTTTCATTGTTTTTTCGTTGTAAACTTCTGGCTGTTAGGAAATTGACCCCATTTAATGATATTGGCAAATTTGCCCTTTTTTCCCCCCTCCCCTTGCTACATTGTGCAAGTATGTATTCTCAGTTCTTTACAAATAAATAGAATTAAGCCTCTTACATTTGAACCCTCTAGTTTGACATATTTGAACATTTTCCTTTTTATTTGAATTCCACAAGATTTTAAACTTGATTGATCAAAGAAAAAAAAAATCTATGCATTCGAAGACTGACAGGGCAGCTTTCACTGATGGAATGTAACCAACAGCTGAATGTCCTTGTTTTCCCTGTATTGTTTTTGGGTGTAAAATCAAGTAGAAGAATTCGTAACCAAAATTGCAGGCAAGCTAATACAAAGTAAAGCTAGCATGCTGCACGTCATTAATGCTTATACAGTACGTATCCTGGGTGCAATAAAATTTCAATGGAAAAGTGGTAGTTTGCTAGTTGCTAGTTTAGCTTTGACTGACACCAATTTGCACTATTAGAAGTTAACATTGGGATGAAAATAATAATTGTCAATCGCAAACAATTACCTGTACTTTTCTACACATTTTCCTCGAAAGTTGTTGGTGTTGGGTACCTGAATGTGTGATGTAAATTGTGAGTAGATTTATTCTTGGCAGGATTCTTGTGTGTGTGTGTATGTGGAAGGACATAATCAAATAAACTGTTTAAAAAAAAAAAAGTCTTTTTTTAAGACTGCATTGTCAAGATAAGGTAAAAGTTCGGAGTGGTGACAAGGTGTATGCAAAATGACAGTTACGTATTGGAGCTTTAATTATTGGCATTAGTTAAAAGATGTAGTGTTAAATTTATGTTCCTGCTTAAAAAAATTAAAATATCAGTATATGTTCAAAATAGTAGCAGTTCCATGAAAAAGGCGAATTACCGTCAACTCATCAAATAAATTGTACTTTTAATGAACACACATTTGAGATACAGCACATTCAATTCAAAAGCAAAGACAATTGCAAGTAGTAGTGAAATTTTGTACTATTTCGCAGAAAATCAAGAAATGTTAAAAGCAGCGTTGACATCTGTCTTTGGAAACTCAAAAATGTACCATACAAATTCTCGATTACCCAAAACCAGTGGTCCCCAACCACAGGTACGTGGCCGCATCTGAAATAATGTTTTGGAACTGATTTCGTTTAACAATTCATTTATTTGTGCTTTGTTTTGATTGGTCTTTGTTTTTGTTTTTTTTGCCGCCGCCTCTGGCCACTGTTGATATTGCATTTTGTAGTGAGAAGGATGATGTGGTTTTGAGAGCAGTCAGTGAGGCACACGTTGTTTTGTCTCTGTGAAATCTGGCCCATGACTGGAAGTTACTTTGTAAGAATTTTGATGTATGATAATATGGCCGAAATTGATCCAAGTTGATTCAACAACTTGTGACTGTGGATAACATGCTAGCCAATATTAGTTCTTATCTTCATCATATTATATAGTGCTGCCCTGTATGCATTTAGCTTGTTCGCATTTTCGTTTGTGCGCCAGATATTTCCCTTCAAATTAAAATCTTTTGTAATTCTGTTTTATGATTAACTTAACGTAATTTGCGTACATTTTGAACTCTTTACCACTCCATTAGATTCCTGTGTTCCTGGAACCACAGTTTTGCTCGCTAGGTGGTGTGTTTGGAGTCATTGTCTTTTTGAAACATCCAATTCAAAGGCATTTCCTCTCCTGATGTACTCAAACTGATCTAATAGGACCAACAGCAAGTAAACATTTTACTGCGGACTTTTCTCTTCTGATGTCGCTGTGTTTTTTGGCGAATTTGGGGGTGGGGGCAATTTTCTAGCTAAAAATGCATCGTAATGCATTACGTTGCTCTCATTTTTAATGAGTACAATATTACTATTTTTGTGTGGGTAAAATATTAAATTACCGCATTACAGTAAAAAGGAATGTATTCCAGTAATTACATATTTAATGCGATACTGTAATTACATTTGTAATGCATTACTCCCAACACTGATGGTCGAGTATATGGGGGTGGGGGGCCCAACGAAAGAATAGCCTCGGAGACCATGACGACCTTAATCGTCCTCTGGCAACACAGAATTCCGAAAAATATCCCCATATGATGACGTTTCCACCACGATGCTTAACTGTCTTAAATTCTATGTTTGTAGAACATCTGACAAACTCTCTGTGACCCTGAGACCCAAAAAGCACTATTTCTTCTTCAGGTCAGTCATGTGTTTGGCGACTTGGAATGCTTCAGCACTTTTTTCTTTTTTTTTTTTTTCCAATGGGATATTGCTGGGGCTTCTTGCTGGTAGATCGGCTTCACATAGACGTCATCTGATTGCAACAGTATTCACAGGCCAGTTTAGGTTTTCTTTGATCCTGCTGCAGCTGATCATTGGCTGAGTCATTGCTAATTTTGTTCTTTTCAGATTCATTCGAGAAGTTATTTTTGTTTTTTTCGACTTTCTGATTTTGGCTGCCATTTTAAAGCGTTTTTTAATTTTTAACAGCCTATGATTTTCTGCATTTTTCTTGTAGCTTTAACATTCTCACCCATTCGCTGATTAAAAACTTGTTTTATCAAAACAGTTTTACTGGTTTCTGTGGGACAAATGTGCAGACAGCATTTGCAATGTCAATGGCCTTGATCCTTCACTACAGGTGTCCCGTGCTGAAACACCTTTATAATTCACAGAGTCAACGCCCTCAGCAACTGAACTCACCAGCGCTTATTTTATCGAACACACCCTTTTCAGTTAATCATTCAGTTTCACACAATCAGCAGTATGCGTGGCAAGCTTGTTGGTTCTGTTGGTTTTCCATACCTAGAGTATACTATACCTTCCATAAACTTACTTGCGGGTTAGAGGTTGAAATTCTAACAAAAATAGTCATTTACCTTGTGACTGCAGAAGGACTGCTTTTATTTTGAAGGTCACTGTAACATTCATTTTAGGTATGTAGAATGTTTTTATGAATCATACCTTTCCAACACTTATAAAAAGGCGGCTTTACAGAAATGAAGTCAACCAAAGAAAAAAACAACCCATGAAACAATTGGAACAAATTACAATGTCAGTGTCGTTTCATCAGGATGCATTTGATTCACATTCTTTGATACATTTACAAATCGTAACAGTTATTACATTAGACTTTAATTTAAATGTTTATTATTAAATGACTATTAACAAAATGTATTTTATGTACTGTGATTATACAATACATTGTCTCAAAGTTTTAATACTAAAATGAGTTTACATTTAATTGTGCAAAAATATATTTTCTACATTTAAATAGTATTTTTATTTCATTTTAATTTACATAGTTGTTTTTTTTTTGCACTTTTTATTATTGCACGAGTGCACTGATACTAGTTTTATATGAATTATATAGTTGATGATGATGCATCTAATTCAATTCGTATTTAATTACTTCATTATTCCGTGATAATGTACATTGATATCATGAATTTAATTGTGAACAGTATTTTGAAGTATTTTGAATGAGTACACTACATTTATTCATAGTAATATCTGCGGTTACTTATGAATATATTCTGAGTGTGATGTGGTTATATTTCATTCATTTTCAAAAATCAATTTAATCACATTTCTGAAGCGTGAAACATTTAATTATAATATTGCTATTATCGGACTAGTGCACTTATATTACTAATTTGATCTCAAATGATATATTTGAGGATGATACATCCAGTACAATCTGTATTTATTCCGCATTGATGTGATATTCCGTATGAATGTACAGCGTATTTCATTGAGAACATAGTTTAAAAATTAAAAGCAATTTAATAACACTTTTATTTAAACTGTATGATTTTATTGGCGATCATGAGTATTTTTCTACGGTATACACATTGCTATTTATTTAAAATGTATTTTGATGACGTCCCCTTACCTGCGCGAGGCCACGGTAAAGGGCAAGTGTGGAGGCGGGGCGGAGCTGTGACGTCACGCCGCTGTCACCTCAACGCGGAAGACAACCAAGACGCAGGAGGAAAGGGAAAGATCCGCTCCACGTCAGGGAAGTGGAACAACGACGCTATCTTGAGCTGATTCTCCCCACACTAGCATCACCTCGCTAGCGGCGTTGCCCGTTCACGTAGCCGCCTCAAGGCTCCACACGCCCCCGATGAGCAGCCGAGCCAGAGAGGCGCTGGGAATCCGTTAAAAGGTACGCGCTGCTAGCGGCCAGCTAGCCATGTTGGCAGCCTGACCGGTTTATATGCTTTGCCCTCAACACCTGGCACGTTTACATTTCGCCGACGACGTCTTGTTATCGTGACGTGTTCGGTTTGACGCCTAGCCGCACCGGCCGGCGGCGTAGCCTCGCTCGCTCGGGAAGGTCGCCCCCAGCATGTCATTCAAGCAGATGATTGTGATTTGCCGTTGCTTTAATCAAGTAAGCGGCCCGTGCCGCGGTGCCAAGGGGAGCCTCCGGGGGCTTGTTGCGGCGGGCTCGGAGTGACGCTCCTGTCTGATCATGAGGCGTATCGCATACATCTGCTGTCAACCCTCGCCGTTCGCGGGCCAGAGGCCGAAACCCGCCGCGAATAGAAGAAATTCGTGAAAATCTCAAAATGTTTATTATGTTCAAGGGTGCAAGCTTGTCATTTTGTTCATTCCTACTGCTGGACCTTATTTGAATTTTCAAGAATTTGTATTTTACTTAACTTTGTCTCACGTTTCACATTCCTTCCCTAGTTTCCTGAATAAAAGGTCTACCATCCGATAAATTTCCACTGAATGGTTCACTATTACAAAAAAATAATAATCCTCCCCAGTCTGTTCATTATAGGCTCGACATGCTGAGTTTTGAAGTTTAACATGATGGGTTTTGAATTTACTTAAAAAAAAACAATCCTATATAAAGATAGATCCATTTAAATCCATTACATTTCAAAAACGTTATTTATTGCAATTTATTGCAATATTCCTGTTATTCAAGGGGTATTGGGATAGGCCAGGCTCAAGAAAAGACCAAAATTGAAAATAATTCACACATGTGGATAGGTATTGTGATAAGATAATGACAATTAAACCTTAAAAATACCCTGTAAAATGCAGAAGAATATTCAATACATTGAAAACATGGAGAAAAATAAATAAATAAATGACAATATATTTTGCAAAATCTTGTATTATTCAGAATGGCAATACAGAATGTGCCATGGGTGAACCAGATTGCATTTGCTGTAATGTCTTACTTTGCAGATCCAATCAATGTCGTCATTGATTGATGGGCACATTATGACATAATAACGGATCATGATTTTGAATGAAATGCGCAGTATATCCCAAAGTCTCAATGCGGTCCGACCAGTGGTTGCTGGAAGCCATAAAAATGACATACGGATAAATCAGGAAGTCGTTAGATGAACGCACCCGTAGGCAAACACATACAGTATATGATGCGTACATGTTCGTGGGTGCACCAGTAGTTTGTGTTTCTCTTTTTCATCTTTTCCGACTCAAGGCCGGCAGACAATCATGTCACGTGATGGCCAGGCTAACTTTGCTCCTGGCTAGCATGCAGATCATTAACTAAACTACCGAAGTATTTTTTTTTTTCCTACAAAACACGAAAATGACCTCTGATTTTTCAATGCAGCAAATGTTAGATACCTAAAGAGTTTTATCCACCCACCCATTCGCTGAACTGCATGTTGATCCTCACAAGTTTCGTACTCAATATTTACAAAGCGTATTTAACTTAACTCAAGGTTAATTTTGTTAAAGATAAGTTGACTTATACTCCATCACCGCTTTCAAGTACTTTACACAAAAATGCCAAGTGATGCCCAAACCTTTTCTTCCAAGGACAGAAAAATCAAAGTGCCAGTTCTTTGCCGTTACTTTTATTTACATGTTAACACCAATCCATCCAGCAGTTATATTTTATTTTTATGAATTATAATCATTTTGAAGAACTACCTTGCAAAAACAGCTTTCCGTTCATTGTGATTTTTGCTGAATTGACCGGTGTAATATGAAGAGCAATTATCTTGGTTTTACTTGTGAAGAATTTTTTTGTGCCTTTGTGTAAAAGCTCCTATGTAAAATCAAGTTATCATCATTATAATTAGTAGAATGACTTTGCAGGCCTTGTTGCAGAATTTTTAGTATATGCCAAGAGCTGGACCCTGGGTTTGCTGTAGAATTTTCTCACCACATCTAACACATACTTCAACGAAATCAACCCCTTTATATTTGACCAACACCTTCTTTTCTACAGCTGTATTTGAGTTTGTGACATTAGTCGAAAGGCTCTTGTTTTGAAAGTTCCCATCAATTCAAAGCACTTTGCATCTTCACTCAGTGCTCACAAACGGACTGAATAGAATTCATGACAGCTGTCACAGAAGATCCGAATCACACTTCTCTATTCATAAAAAGCTCAGGCTACGTAACGCCTATCAAGACAAAGTTAATGGGGACAAAAAGCAGGAAGTAGACGTATAGCAAAATTAAAGCCACAATGGCACTAACTTTTCATTTTGTAACAGAACAGAGCAGATCCTTCTAATTGACTATCTTCTGTTCCATGTGATTATTGCCCCATTGTCCCAAACCACCAGTGGCACAAAAAGAACCTATCAGTTTGTTTAACATTTATAAAATGTTGGGTGAATTGTAAAACCTACTGGTTCTCACACATATGCCGCGTCACGGTGACAAGTAGCCTCGTATAAAAGCGTTTCCCGTTTCTGTGCCGATTCATTTCAGCATTGTTCGTCTTTTTATTTTGCCATATATTCGCTGCATTTTTACTGTTTTAAGCAGAGTTTTGTTATCTGATCTTCTATTACCCATTTCCATCCCCGTTGTGGTTGAAGCCTGTTGTTTTTCCCCATTGTATTGCCAACAAGTTCTTTTCTTAAGTGCTCACTCGCTGTTTGGTATTCAGATACCACAAACAACACAGGACCTGTGCCAGCCTACAGGGTGGAGGCTGTATGAATGTTTTTATGCCGATGCGCCCGTTGAAAACATACCAGTCGTCATTTAACAATATAGTACTGCAACAAAATCTGTTGTTTCGGTTGCTTTGAATTCTTCATGTGTGACTCCATGTGAGAGGTCAATCCAGTGTAGATGGATGATAATGATAAGTGAAAGTCACTGTGTCACCGGCAAGCAAACAGTACAGTATATAAACAAACAATATAGTAATACATCATATTTTTATAGAATGATTACTTGCCCTCAAGTGTGGAAAACGAGAGCCATAGTCGGTGGTAAATGAATGCCTGAGGAAGATTTAGACACAGGCACAAAAACTTGCCTGGGCATACCTGTACTTTCCAATCCATTCCTTCCCATTTTTTCTTATTCCCTCTTTCATCCCCGCCCCACACGTACCTCCTTGCACAGCTCTCTCACTCACAGCCATACGTGCTCTACCCTTATGTAATGCCGTATATGTAGAATGACGAGCGCTGGTTTAGTTTTAAGCAGAAGTGCCTTCCTTTCTGGTTAAACAATACCGAATAGACTGCCTCAGACTCCACATTAGTACTTAGTGTGGGAGTGTTATTGATTGCTAATTGCAGTCTAGTCCCAATGGCATTCATTGAACATGCAGTACATGCCGTTTGTTCTGTACTGTATGCTTTCAAGTGGACGTTAATGCTTATTGCAGTCTCGTTCCAAGGGAACACACACAAGACATTGTGGTATATGTATAGTTTAATCTATCTTAAATTTGTCTTGTGATTTAAGTGAAGACTAAAGTTTAGTTTTTGGTTGTTGTTTAAGACCAGGTTGTTGACAATACTGTTTAATAGTGTTTTTTAGAGGCTTAGTTATTTTAATGCTTTTGTTGCATGACGGAGGTTTACTTATTTTGGGCTTGTGTCAATTGAACTCAAATGTTGTCCAGAAGCTTGTAAAACATGTCACATAGCGCTTTTCCCAAATTGTTTAATGATATTGTAATCGTACCGTATGTCAACTTCATTGATTATAAATAAATTTGGTAATTCTTAATGACCTAAAACATGCAATGTTTAGACTTGCTTCGCAGTCAGGAAAAATGCATATGTGCCATTTTAACTTGTGTAGGTGACGTCTTTTCTTTCAGTTGTATTAAACATTCTGTTTGGTCTCTGTTTTGCAAATTCCCTGGAGTGATTGGGGCACACATTGCCCCTCACAGTTATTTCCAGTCAAACCTCTTAAACACCAGAAGGTGACAGTATTGGCCCGCAAACACGTTCTTGTTCCCTCTCCATTTTGTGTATGGCAAGTGGCTTCAAAGAATGAACAGTTTTACTCTGCTGGAGTTTTATGAAGTTCGTCTTTTATGTTATGATACAAGCATGAATAATGCATCATGTCTTCAGAGAGATACCGTCACAAACTTGTTATGGAAAATCATCGAGTCATGCCCATTACACACGCACATGCACTCGCGCCGAAAGTGTTTCTTTGTTAAATACAAGGCAAGGTGGCAGCCACTGTGTCATTTATTGACAGTGAGTGTGTGTTTGTGTATGCACGCGTGTGAGTGTAATTAAAGGGAAAAGATTCAAAGCTAATCTGTTAACATATGGTGTCATTAGGAACATGGCAGGGTGCTCCCATAAGTCCTCCAGCTGTTCATTCAAAACAACACTTAAACCAACACACCAACCAGAAAATATATGAATGGGTATTACTTATAGTTTTAATTTGACAACTTTGCATTTTGTAGTGTGGTAGAGTTGTGGTTAGCCAGTCTGCCTTGCAGTCAGGAAATCTATGTTGGAATCATTTTTGAAGGTTTTTCATCGAGTACTCCTCCCACATTGGAAACAGGCTGGATAGGGGCTCTCGGGATGGACTTGGGCACCCCTGGTGTAGTCATAAACGTTTACCATGCCAAACAATATGGAGCAAGTACTGCTAGCTAGCTGCTAATTGCTAATGCTATACTGTATGTAGCTATAATGGAGGCAGGGCCTCCAGTAAACACAGGGAACGGTGCTGTATGTCATTGTAAGCGCAATTAAGTGTTTTTTAATAATTTAATAATTTTTAATAATGTAATAATTTATAGATTTATAGATTTTTGGGGAAATTGACCCGGTCTGTTATAAGGAGGCATGCAACTTGCAATTTTTGTTTTCTAAATTTCAGTTTTGTTGAAAATTAACAAATATACTTGGTGTCAAATTGAATGTGTTGCTGAATAAAAGGGACAATTATGTTTGCCTTAAATGTTTTGTTTTTTTCCATAAACATTTGCAATGGGGTCCTTGGAAAATTTGCTTTCTAAAAGTGGTCCCTGACTCCAAAAAATTTGAGAACCCCCGATGTAGGGCATGAACATATTTTCGTACGTGCACTAATAATCAGTGGTATCAGGGAGAAAAAAAAAAAAAATTGTATTCACATTTTTTTTAACCAAGGTACTTGAATTTCTCAAGGGCTTGTTTCACCCCTATAGTTTAAAAAAAGATAAAAGGGATAACATGTAACGGAGGGAGTCAGCAGTCGTAAGACTGATGGGTCACTGGGCGGCACCATGATTTCTTAGATGAGATGGAGAACAAGGATTAGGAACAGGGGAAGATACAAACAACTTCCAAACTATGCTCTTCTGGGGCAACATAATAAAACGCAATATAACAGAACTGGAAGTATTGTACATGTGGTGAGTGGTCAAATAATGACTGACTCACGCACGATGAACTTCTTGCTCCATTCAAGAACCTCAGACGAAAATACTCTATTCGAAATTTGCAAAAATGAATGAAACTATGAACACAAACTATGCTGCTGTATCAACACCTTTCATCTGTGACCATTCAAATGTTTTTTTTTTTTTTTTAAGACTATACGAAGAACCTTTCAAGTCGTAGCTGTTCACCAGTCCTAACCCGCACTCCCAATCTGTCTGTAATCTGTGTTTAATCAGATAGAGGATGTTTCTTGTCTCAAGATACTCGGTCAGAGTGCATTGTTCAGGTCAACCCTTTGTACTGCACGATCACAAGAACACTCTCCTATTTTGGGTGGAGTTTTTTGAACCAAAAAAATATGCTAACAGCTTGGTGATTGACTGGCACCCAGTTCAGGGTGAACTCTGCCTAACTTCCAAAGTCAGCTGGGATACGCTCCAAATCCAAAGTGAGGAAAATCACGATATTAAACAGATGGATGGATGCAAACTCTTCAAATCCATCCAAGACTTTTGGAAGTCGATACGACTTGACATTTGAATGACCTTCAATGTTTGGCATATGGCCCCCCTGGAATGGGTTGATGCTGCCGTAATAAATGACTCTTTGGTTCCTTGATCAAATTTGCTTCTGGAGGAGGTGACGCACTCACCTCAGCACCTCAGCACAGGGAGTTAAAGTAAGCTTATTACAGCCAGATCAAAACCAAAACACTTGAGTTGTTCCCATGCTGCTTTGGGTATGTTCGGCTGATGAAGCGCGGCAAATAATGAAAATGTGAGTATCTGATCTTTTACCCGTATGACTACAAATGATTCGCCAACCCGTTGTTGAGCATTCTATTTCCCTGAAGCCTCTCTTACCTTTTAGAGGTAAATGTTAACAGGGCATGGAAGTAAGCTGCAAGTTAATGTTTGCTGCAAGGTTTGTCTGTCTGTTAATGGGATTACTGCAAAAAAAAAAAAAACAACAACACATGGCCGCGTCTGGTTTCATATCTGGGCTATTTCAAGTTTTGGAGAAGATCTTGTCATGGAAAAGAACAAACCTTTCTGATTGATTAGTAGCATGCAAGCTCGGATTTACACAGCAGTCTCTCTCGCCTTCTTTCTCCCTGTGTCTCTCTTGATTTTCATCCACATTTGGAAGAGGGCCAATAAGGGTGTAAACATTTCCAATTCCTTGCTTTTTTTTTTTTTTTTTAATTCATGCGATTACTCGCATCCGAAAAGTGTGACTTTAGTGCAAAACATCAGAATTTGTCATTTGGAGCATGCAGTGTACATCCAGATTTAAATGTCCTTAGAACTAAACTTCGATGTTTGTAGCTTTGTGGAGCGTTTTGTGGGATACAACAGATGGTGGAAGACTTAACCTCAAAGGTTCATAGTATGCAACTTGCAATGCTAATCAAATGCGGCAGCCTGAGCTTCATTCCTGATATTTCAGATTTCCAAGGTGTACTTAATGCACAACTAGTCATTGCTTCATTTTGGGGGGGGGCAAAAAAAAAAAAAAATTCTGTCATATTTGTTAAATATGTAGATGGGGACATTAGTACATGAAAAATATGAACTGAGGAAACAAATAGTAATCTCTGGGCCTGTGTTGTGCCTCTAATTTGTACATAATTAACCCATTGTGTTTAGGACAAACAACCAATCAGAGACAGAAGAAGTTACTTGGGTGTCAACCATCCGTTGCACACTTATGGGCACACTCATCTTGGGCACATGCTTGTCTTGCAGAAAAAAAAACTATAACAATAGTAATTAGTGTTATCGTAACAATGTATTACGAGTAATGTGCGTTTCTGGGTTGACTAAAGGTGTGGTGATGAGCCTTGAGTTAAGTGTGGCCTGCAGCAAATGATTCAAGTTAAATGGACCCACTCCGTGTACTCTTAACCCACTTAAGCCCAAATTTTTCCTGGACACGAAAACATCCAAATCTTATGCCATTGTAACCCTTTGAAATAAAATTAGAACAAAGATTAAAAAAGATTTGACACTTCATTCTTGTCATTATTTGCCTTTTACCCTTAACAAAATGACTTAATTCTTGTAGACCTGCCAGATTGTTGTATGTCAAAATGATATCAGTGCCTTTACCTGGGCCAAAGTCAAGGGAGTGAGACATAATTGGTTTAATATATTAGTCGATACCTATGTGTCGGTTTAAAATGTTAAAATTTTGTATCCGATAGAACAGTGGTCCCCAACCTTTTTATCACCAACGCCTTAGTTTTATATTGCGGACCGGGTTGGGGGGGTGCTGGGTGCTCTAAAAACCACATCATCCTTCTCACTATGTATGTAATATCAACAGCGGCCAGAGGTGGCGCCAAAAAAACAAAGATCAAGCACAAAAGTATGGACTGTAAAACTAAATCGTCTCCAAAACATTATTTCGGGTGCAGCCCACGCGGCCCGGTACCAGTTGATCCACAGACCGGTGGTTAGGGACCACTGCGATAGAAAACTATTCTAAAGTATATCTAGTCTCATCAAGCTACAATATACGGATGCCTGGGAAGTCCTGTCTAAGGACCACTATTCTAAAATGTTGACTTAGCTAAGTTTTTTGTTGTTCCTTTGCTCTGCAGCCTCCCCCACCACCGCCTCAGCCTATCGATGGGTGAATCCGGCTCGCGTCGCTCCACGCTGGTCTCCCGCCTGCCTATCTTCCGCCGGAGCAACAGCAAGCGGCAGGAGTCGCTGCCGTCGTCCCCGTCATCAGGAGGCAACTGCGTGCACACTTCGTCTCCGTCCAGCACGAACTCCAGCTCGGGGAGCACCGGCAAAAGGCGGAGCCTCTTCCGCGCGCCCTCGCTCAGCTTCACGTCCAAGCGGAGCAGCCAGCCTCGCGTCCAGCCCGTCAACTTGAACCTCGCGTCACCTCCTCTGACGGCGCTGACCACCGACGCCAACGGGAACAGCCAGCAGCCGATTACCACGTCACAGTCGGCGGGTTTTAGCGATGCTCGCTTTAAGCCTCGGCACTCGTTCGGCTTCGGGAGCCACAAGCAGAAGAAAATCACACGCTCTCAAACGGAGGATTTCGACAAGGCATCCGCGTCCTCTTCCGCGACTAATCGGAACGTCTTCATCAACTGCCTCGGCGGCTCCGCGGTCAACGAGGGCGACGACTCTGGCTTCATCGAAGATTACGGCAACGGCAGCAGAGGCTCGTCGCGGTCCAAGAAGCACCTGCTGCCCAAGTCCCTCTCGGCCCACCACCGCTTTTCTCAAAGCAGACCCCAAGGGGACAATCAGGAGTGTGGCGTCACCGCTACCATAACCCCGGGAGCCGGAGGGCTCACCCCGGGGTCTTGTCCGAGCGATGTTGGCCTGGAGAGCTCCCTCCAGTCTCCCATGGTATCCGAGGACCGCACCACAGCCATCACCCCTTCTGAGTTCACCCCCATCACCGAGGACTCTGTCTCTGAGGCCGAAGCTCTTCCAGCTCCCAGTCCCGGACCCGCCCAAGTGTCCGCACTGACCGCCGACAATGCCCCAGCTGAGGGTCCCCCTGTCCCGGACGCATTCAGCGGGACCAGCTCTTCCTCACAGGTGTTGCTTTTAGATTCATTTGACAGCTTTTGCAAAAATGTCAACAATCCATGCTATGACAACTACTGTTAAACACTCTTAACTTTCAGAATGATTTAAGACGGGTTCATAAATGTCGTGTTGTATCTTTCATCCCGTCTCTGGAAGATTAAAAAAAAAGTCTTTTTGAAAATTGAAACACCTTAAAGATGAGTAATTGCTAAGTGCAGTATGTAAAAGAAGGTTTCGAAATTGTGAAAAATCAAGACTTTGTCTCAGCTCTCAGACATTGTAGGCATTTTCACTGAGTGCGTTGAAAATACACTATGCTCAACCTTAGAGTCAATAAAATACAATTGTCCGTCGAGTATATGCCTATAAATAGCACCTGCAAACATAGGCGCTCGCTGGTAGGCTAACAGACTTCATTGTACAGGCTCACCCAGGACATCACCATCTTTCTTGGTGTCTGATCAGTGTGTGCAACATTTCAGAGAAATATGAGGTTTATTCAACACAGCGGCTTGGTACTCTACCTGGAGCTCATACTGCATGACTGACGTGTAAGCTTGTGCTTCCTCCTAGCTTTAGACCCTCAATGATTTATGTTTCAGCATACTCGAGTTTTGCTCGAGTAACACAAAATACATACCTTCTACATTTAAATAATCACAGGTTGTTCTTTAAATCGAGGGGGGTGGCGAATATAAAGTGTACATAATATATGAACGCACCATTAACGCCAAACTAATGGAAGCCCTCAGCTTGTTTCGGAAATTTCTTTCTGACACGAATAATGTCTAAAAAGGAAATAGTTCATTATTTTGGCCTCGTGCCTGTGTATCCACCGATCGGTACTGGGCTGCGGACCGGCGGTTGGGGACCTCTGCCTTAAATTGTGGCGTCTAATGAAGATAGAGGTGTAGCGAGCTCACCATCTCCACACTTTAGCGGCAGTAACGGGCCAGGTAATTATCTAGAAACTGCCAATTGTGCCTGAACGTTGCTTACTGGAAACTGGTAAAACTTGGTCTTCCTCATGAACGTTGCTTACTGGAAACAATGGTAAAGCTTGGTCTTCCTCATGACTACTGGCAATGATCTCAAATCATTAATGTTTTGCCATTAAACGTTAAAGACAAACAGAAAACATGGAATGGACATCCAGATTTCATTCTTAGATGTTTGACGAAAGGATGTCTAGTGAATTGAGATATTTAATTCATATTTTTCCTGAAAATTGAAGTTCTGCTCCAAACTTTACAATTTTACCTTTGAAATTTGTAGACATCCCTTTGCTATACCACTTTGGAATTAGGTTGAGGTGAGCTGGCACGTATCCCAGCGGCTTTCAGGCAGCAGCAAGAAGAATACCTTGGAATAGTCACCAGCCAAGGCACATAAAGACCAAAACGCTTTTAAGCCAAGGTTCGAACACTAAACTTCAGACCTGTGAGGCATCCGTGCTAACCTTTATTCAATCGTGCTACCATCTGCTGTTCAAGAAAATATCTGTTAATAAACACGCAACCGGGGATTTATTTGAAAAGGAAAACTTGGACAAGAGGTGCCCTTTGATATGAAGAGCAAAAAAACAAAAACATAAAGGTGGAATTTTTATGGTCGAACGTGTGAAATCTAATGTGAGCCCCCCCGGCACCAGGCATTTTTTATGAAAAGATCTTAAAAAGTCTGCCCTTCACGTTTCACACCTGTGTGCTATCATTCATAGAGCTTTATTTTATGTTCTGCTGAGAATAAAGAAGAAAAAAAAAAGCACCTGAAATGACAATATTAAACTAGACCATGCAAGATAAAGTTCAATGTCGTCTTCTCAGGTTTTTTTCCGTCCGGCTCCGTCCGGCACTGTGAAACCGTCACTCTCCAATGCCAGCACGGCCGAAAACACCAACTGTGAGACGGGCGTCTCCCTCTCAGAACCGGAGACCGCCGTGCCCTTACCGTCCCTGCAAGAACATTCACCAGACAAGAGGAAGGAGAGCGAGGATGAGAGAGAGCCGGCCGGGAGAGGGACGCCGGGCCCGACGCCGGTCAACGCCGAGCCCACCAGCGAGAGTGAGGCGGGAGCGCCGAGGAGTGACGGCTGCCACTCATACCCGGAACAGACGGAGCGGAGGGCGAGACACACACTGTCGGTTCACGAGAGAGGAAACTTTTGTGGCTGCCGTGAACCCAGGTCCTGCCACTTAAGGAAGCCGCACACAGGTAGGATACCAAAGACCCTTTCACACCACAGATGACATTTTCACACCTTTCTTCGGGAAACACTTCATCAGTATATATCCGAGGGAAAAAAAGTTGACAGTTGTATTTTTAATGGAGTGATGTTGCATATAAATGGCACAACACGGAATGGGCGGACCATGTTGACACCATGAGTACCGGAACACTTTGGACTGTCAGTAAAGAATTGCTATGTTGCATTTCCTGAGGTAGTATCAGAGACACGCTACACCTGTATAGGGCGACATTTTCCCGTCTTTTCTTAAACATAGCTTGGTTCTGTACAAACGGCACAGACATGGAATGGGGGAACAAAGCTGACACAGCAAGATGCGACCCTCTGTCTTGAAGCAACTTCATACTGCTTGCAAAAGCCCGCAGTGTTCCATTTTCTCAAATTGTATCAGATGATTCTTCCACGCTGCTTGTAAACAAAACTTAGTTTCCCATCCTTTTCTGTATGAACGGCGCTAATATGGAATGGCGGGCAATACCATTGATCTGGCAAGTTGCTGCCTGCCAGGTCAAATTGGAAGCGCCTTTTAGGCCTCCTGTAAAAGGCAATATTTGTCATGTTTTTCAAAAATGGAGCAACGTTCCAGAAAAGGACAGACACACAATGAGGGGACAAACTTGACGCGGCAAGTTTCAGCCTTTTACACCGCTTGTAAAAGAGAGCAATTTTCCACTTTCACAGGTAATATCTGAAGCCCGCTTACACTGACTGTAAAAGCTGTCATTTCCCATCTTTTTATTTTTTATTTTTAATGTATTACTTTTACATATAAAAGGCAATGACATGGAATGGAGAGACAAAGTCCACACAGCAAAGTTTCCTCCTTTTGAGGTAGTATCAGAAGCCCCCCTTTTACACAGCTTGTAAAAGACTGCAATATTTCACTTTTTGAGGTCGTACTAGAGGCACCTCAGACGCTGCTTGTAAAAGTTTAAAAAAATAAAAACCATCCCATTTCTTTCTGGATAAATGACACTGGCACAAAATGAGAGGACAAAGTCAACGCTCAAGGAAAGAGCTGCTTGTGTTAAATGGTATTCTGTGATGCAGCAAGTCATTTATTCTGCTTTGTGTTGAAAGCAGTTTACACTATCTAATGATTATTCTATACGTCACACCAAACAATAGCACTGACATGATCCAGTTATCTGATAGATGTAGCTCCATTTATTTTGCTTGACCTTGTTCGAGTTGTCGGTGAGCCAGTGACAATCTGTAACCCTCAGTAGGAGGGCCAAAGCTAAGACTCGAACCCTGACACTTAGACATTGAAGCAGATGACGTGGGCCCAAGAAAGCGCTGCCCCAAATAAACATGGCGAAAAATAATCCTAATAATTTATTTCTGTGCACTCGTGTTTCAGGCCTCTTTGCATTTTTTGAACATTCTTAAAAATTGTGAAGACTGAAAGGACAAACATGCAATTACGCCTGCTCAGTTTTTAATGCATTGAAATGAAAGAACCCCCCACCCCCCATCCCCCCACCACACACACACGCACACACACACTGTGTAAACACTATTCAGTATGCAAATTTGTGGTAAGCGAGGCCTCTGTTTACCCCCTAAAAAGCAGTTCTTTCACATTCCTCTCTGTAGTCATGGCTCTCTTTTGTTCACCGTAACCATAGAAAACCTCTGCTTCATTTTTGTGACCTTCTTCCTTGATTTAGTTTCAATATAAAAGTATGACAATTACATTTATGTGAATGGTTAAGATTGCCCTGTCGCTCTCTGCAGCCTCAATGTGCAGCAGTGTCAGCCCCTACCATGAGGTGATGCGCTTGGAGCGGCGCTTGCGTTCGTCCTCAGAAGGGGCCGGCGGTCCTCGAATCCATGGCAACCACCGGGACACACCCGGTGTGGAGGGATGCGGCTTGCTTAAGCACAGAAACAACTCCTCGTCATCCAAACTGGGAAGTCTGGTAAGTGTTTGTGACTCTGCTCGTAAGATCATTTGATATTGTGAGCGATTATATCATTTGTTCCACAGGCCAAATTGCTGCCGTCATGAAACCAGTAACTGTTTTAAACCCTTTTAATTGATGTAAAAGTTTATGCAGAAGTTTGAAAACAATAAAACACTCTTGAAACACACTCTTAATTTTAATGGCAATCGAGTGAACGAATAAATGACGCGGCTCCCATTAACATTCACTGTCACTCATAATGAAATAAATCGGCGCTAATGTAATTTAAAACAAAATACAACATTATGACTTCATTACAACTAACAAGCGTAAGGTGGCGAATCAGATGACTAGCTTGTGATGGTAAGTTCCACATTTTCAAAAAGGTCAACTGCACCAGACATAAAGGATCTACATCATAGTCTTATTTCCACAAAGAGTCAGAAAATGGCAAAAAAATGGAAAGAACATTAAAAACATGATGTAAAAACCTATAAAACCTATCCAAGTAAGGCTAGCACCCAATGGAATGAACAGCTTCAGCAGGTGGACTGGTGTCAACTGCCGAGTCGTTTTTGTTACCGTGAAAACAGATTAAACAGACAAATATCTTTTACTTGCCAGGGCAGTGTATGCAAAAACCCCACACTTATGACAGCAACACAAACATTTGTAGTCATGGTGGCATCAGTTCAAACCTGTAACTGTCAACCACGCAAAATGCAGCTCTGCTTACCGTTCGAATTTACCAATAGCACTTACCCTTTGAATTTACAATAGCAAGGGCGTCGCACCTGTTGTGGGTGTGGCGCTTTTTTAGGCCTGCCACACACTGAGCAATGCAGCTCAACCTGACTGAACTCTTGTATAGTGTGCACAGTTCTGCTCCTAGTTTTCATTCATCGGCAAGTGTTTTTTCCAACTTTTATGCTCGATGGCGGCAGTTGATCACATCGCCGCTGCCAAGCCATACGAGTACGATATACAATAAAGATATTGAGATTTACAACAATAGCTAACTACATTTACCATTTTATATGTATGTGTTAACGCTTGCAGTGTATATCACCAATATGCATGCGAGTGATAAACATATTGCACTTGCTACGCTGAATGGGGACGAGGCTGTCTTTGAGTCTTCTTTATTCCCCCAGCCCAATTCTTCCTTGACGCTAACGCTATCTTTTTATGGTTTAATAAAAGTGATACGATGCTGTATACGCTGCGTAGAGTTGCAAAAGTATACACAGGGTTGAGGTTTAAAGTCGTGGCACAATGTGTGTGAGTCACTGGCTTTTTTTTTTTTTCTGCAGTGGTCCATTTAAAGTCTATATTGGCTGTGCCGCAATGTGTGGCAGGCTTTCTTGACTCTGGATATTATATGTTCTATTCACCCAGGCTAGCTGATCAAGCTATTGGTGTCGAGTGTCATACTTAATGGGTGGGCAAACACTCCAGGGACCCTAATATTCGCATACAAACGATGAAAGTTTTCTATATCATGCCACTTTAAGTCACATGTTTCTCCAAATTTCTGCTGTCTTTAAGGCATTACATTTTGGAGCATCATGGTTAAGACATTTACCGATTTAAAAAGGTAAAGGAGCAACATGATCATTTTCATTATTTATTACCATAACCATTTCCATAAAAGCGACATATCTACTTTTGTGAAGCCGCTGTGTTGTTCTTCCCTTAAAGCCCCACTTTATGATAGTTGTACATAAAATACAGATTTGCAGTGACGAATGAGACGTATTTGTGAAGCTCACTGAGATAAAAGTGTAAGGTATCTGTTTACTTACTTCTGCTCGTTTCTGTTATCTTGACATTCCTTTCTGGTGCTGAGGGGGCAACTTTGAGATATTTGTCGCACTTATCACGTTTGCTGTTTCGCCCACCTTTTCGTCGCCTTTGACAGCCGGATAATAACGTAGCGGGCCGACAGCGATTGCGCCCACTTCGTCTTGACAAGATAATCACGCAAAACATTTCTCTGGAGGTTGTCTGCATTTATTGTCGTTACGAGCCCCAGCGTCTTTAAACACATTTTTATCCATTTATTTTTACAGTTACGGCGGAAATGCTTGGCTCTAATCAGTTGTGCTCTCCTCCATTTAATCAGTGAGTTATCGAGCCACACCGTGGAAGTAAAAGTTTCAAACTCATTACAACTCAATCAAAGCTAATTATACACTTGAAGTCATCACTTCCAATCTGCATATTATCTGAGTAGTTGACGTCAGCCGTGGGTCTGTCTCGAAGTCTCTAAAACAATCTGAATGTTCAAGACCTGCACCCATGCCAAGGATTGTGCTGTTGTTTCGCTATACCTCATCTGTTCATAGCTGACGACGCATCGATTTCTCGACAGCAAACCAGCCGAGGCTGGTTCAAGCCAGTGGCAAGTAGCAGAGAGCGGCGCATAATCACTGTACTTTATGTACCCCAATGAATGTGTTTGATGTCTGGCAGTCAGTGCTGAATTGTTAAGCCATGATACATGCCAGGAAAAATGTAGCAGCATACAGCATACAGTACATATCAATGGAAGGATATGGCTTTTTGAATTCTGTCTGTATTTAGTCTGACATGGAAACAAATCAACAATAGACAAATAAACGCTCCACACCAATAATCTACGATGAAAAAAGTTCATCTAGATTTACTCTCATCAGATATGAATAACTTTTTGCCAGGTAAAAGCCTATTCCTGTATAGGCTCCTGTCTGATTTTGGTCCATATTATTTGGATTTGTTTCCAGTGAAGGAATGCCTCATCAAAGGCTGCTGTCGGTATATGATTCTGATCATAACCTTAATGGACAGAATCTTGAGGTGCAGCCTCAAGGTGCACCTGAGGGATCTGCAGCCTCAAGGTGCTCCTGAGGGATCTGCTTTGGTGGCCTCAGTGTTACGGTTCAACTTCTTGCAAATGAATTTGTTCTGTTTTGTCTTTGTCGAGCCTTTGTCTGTTGCAGTCGAGTTTAAATTTGGTACATTAAAACTCATTACTTACTTGCAACCTATTACCATTGCTCAGTTGGCCTTTGGTGAGAAATAAGTTCTGCCTCGACCCAATCCAACAGGCTATGGGATATTCATGTTTTACCATAAACAAGATAATAGTAGTGACAATCACTACAAGGCACGTAAGCAGTTTAGGTGTTGATGATTCCATGATGGGGAATTTAGGTGTTCTCGACAAACTTGAGTGGGTTTTGGACGTTTGAAGCATTCCGTTTCATCATTAACCGCACATGTATTTAGCAGATGTGTTCAGACCCAAAGAGAAAATAATAGGTAAGGGTCCAAAAATGTCTCAAGAGTCTCATGCTCTTCTAAATTAGCATATAACTATAATGGTAGATCAGGAAGAGGTGAGCCTGGGAAAGCAGCAGTTGGACTCTTACAATAGGTGGTAGAGTGTCTATCTTGCTATCCTTTCTCTTGGAGACGTTGAAGGCATTTTTTTTGTTTGAAGTTGGCAGTTTTCTGATTTATTGCAAATTTCAGATCACACTTACAGCACTATTAGAAATGGGGATACTTACTGCCAGTAATGACTGAAGGCTTGTGTCAATATTCAGACTCAGGCGATGAGTGTGCTTAATCACAGGCTGGATGTGATACCCGAGCTCCTTTATGAAAATGGATACCAACTTGGAGAAGTTGAGAGCTTGCCTTGACGAAATGACCAAAAATGTGGCTAATTGATATCTGTTGACGTGGACAGAAAGAGACTTAAGGCTGACTGAAAATTAAGGTCCGCCTGACCTAAAACAACTTAACTTGGTTTGGCGTGGTCCTGAGAAGGACGCTTGTGATGCTATGTGAACCAGATGTTCGGGTTGCATCACTCCTTCTCACTTCCTTTCTGTGACTCTTGTTACTGGTCTCAAGGAGGTCTGCATAGCAACATGCATCATGAACCAGCAGACTGAATAGACAATGTGTTTCAGGGGGTAGGTAGGATTGAGGCCACTGACGCGTATGTGTGTATTTACGTTATACAATGCAATTCCCAACCTTTCTTTCAATGTGTTTTTTCACAGAGAGAATCTAGTGCTAGTAGATTATTTTTAAAGCTTTGATCTTGGTTTTTCATCCTAAAATTGACCTTTTTTATTTGCAATGATACTGTCATTGTCAAAGTCTGTGTGGGAGCTATAAAATGTGTAATTTGCAGTCAACAACCATTTTTTTCTAATTTTCATTAATGATTAATTTGATTTACAAAAAAAAAACCAACTGCTTGCCAGTTTATACACATTTGTTCAGATTAAAAACTTTAAGCTATTGTTGCTCCTGTGTTAATGTTTCAAAGCAATTTACATTTATTGTTATTTATTGATTTCATGTTTTATGTCAGCATCAAACACTTCAGTTTGTTAAAAATGTTTCAAGTTTGAATAAGGAATTTTTTTTGTTATTTCCGGCACAGCGCAAGTTTTTTTTTTTTTTTCTGTTTAGGAATATTAGCCTGTATAAACCCTGTAAAAAGTAACATTTGTTGAAAGTTGATGAATTTTCCTTTTTTATTTTGTTAATGTTGAAAAGGGTACAGTTTTAGATATACCCATGCAATTTTTTTGAATATTTATCTTATTTATAGTCATTATATATTACTGGGGCATGAAATGTTTTCCCTCTTGTAGGAGGTGCTTTGCAAAAACAATTGAAAAGCACTGCTGTCTGTGCTCTGAGCTTAAACTAAAAATATTTTATTTTCATACTATTGCCCCTGAACCAATTACTTATTATTTCTCTTGACCTCTCTCGGTAAAACAGAAGAGAAGATTGACAAATGCAGTAATTCATCAACCAAATAAAAGCTATAGAAGTGAACGATATGAGAGAAAGGTCCCTTGCACCAAGTAGCACTGTTTAGTATGCATCCACATTTTACATTTGTCAAGACGTTCAGGCTTCCCGACCCCACCAGGCGCATTATAGCAAACGCGAGTGACTGTGTGGTGTATGAAAGAAGGGAGATCGTTATTATTCTTTGTGCCCCATACTGTCTTACGTGGCTGCAAATCTCTCTCCCTTCACTCAAATATGATTGCTACCTGAAGGGGTGAATGTACTGAAAACGATAGACTGTTCTCTTTGTTGTCTATGTGATTCCACTTTTCAGAGACCTTCAGGGAGAAGGTCCAGCCTTTACTGAGACACTCGATCTGCTATCCATTAACTACGATTATATGCGCTTCAAATAGCATAACGGCGGCAAAAAGGTGACATCTCAGCACGGAAAAGCCATACTTACTCGTCAAAATGCTTCATTTAGCATTAAATGAAGCCTGTGTGTTGCGGTATTACAGTGTGGAGACTTTAATTTTTTTCACAATGTAGCGTGTGTCTGCGTGTGTGTATTAACTTCAGTGCCTGTTTTTTTTTTGTTTTTGTTTTGCTAGCTTCACAAAAAATTCTATGATTCAGTTTGTCGTTTACTGACGGCAGCTGCTGCAAAGGAGGCACACAACCTTTTTAATTATTCCTTCATGTGCCTTTTTTCCCCCTCTCCTCTCATGTGTCGGTGTAGCGGATCAATACGGAATGAGGCTGTTGCATTGTTTTAGTCCAAACAGCAGTGATGAGAGCTGAACAAAGTCGCTTATTGGATTTTCTCTGTCCCTCCTGAGTTGCATGGATTTAGGTTTTCTGCAGAGCAAGAGTTTAACCAAGGACTTTCAACTGGCGTTAAGCGTTTATTGGAAGAGGAAGCACCCATCCGCATTTTTTTTATTTAATAGCGCTTGTCCTCACTGGAACTTGTCCCGCTTGACTTAGGACTGGAGGTTCACTTCACTCTGGACTGGGTCCCAGCCAATCAAATCAATCACAGGGGCAGGTATAGACAAACACTTACTCTGTCGCACATTCACACTTCAGAGTTTTTCGCGAGCCTTCCTGGGTGTGGCGTGACTCAGTGATAGTGTGGTAGCATCATAACTAAAAGGTTTTGAGTTCAATTCCCAGCCAGTGTGACTATGTCTATGGGGCGGCATGGCTCGGTGGTAGAGTGTTCCTCTCCCAGCCGAGAGGCTGTGGGTTCGATCCCGCGACCGTAATGACCATGTGGAAGTGTCCTTGAGCAAGACACTGAACCCCTAATTGCTCCTGATGCTGCGTCATCAGCAGGTAAATGACTAGTTAGTGTAAAGCGCTTTGAGTACCCAAGGTAGAAAAGTGCTATATAAGTCAAAGTCCATTTACCATGTCTAAGTACCCTTGAACAAGATACTGAAACCACAGTTCCTCCTGATGCTGTGTCATCAGTAGGGGAATGCGTAGTCAAATCATCAGAGAGAACAAACCAGTTCAATCAACCTTTAATTGGTTTAAATTCCATTTTCACCCAACAAGTTGTCTAATATACTGGTAATTTTTAACTAAAAATAGATGCCTTGACTCCTGTCAACATTGTTGTAGAGAATTACAGGTTTACCTAAAGAAAGAGAACTTATGATAAAAGTAATCTATTTACAGTTCTATAGTCATCATGGCGGGGGACATTGACTCCAAGTGGCCCATGTTCTGCACCTCTTTTTTCTTTTGCTGACTGGTCAAAAACACTAAAAGCCCAATTGGTGACATGATGATCCTTCATTGTTAGGACATACGGGACAAACTTTGGATTTTTAATTTTTTTTAAATTTTATTGTACCCCTGTACATGTGCAAAAAAATGCCAATCAAATGAGGGCAACATCGCAAGCTATTGTCAAAGCAGATGAACAACCTGGCAGTAAATCAATGTTTGTGAGATCCCTGGTTAGAACAGTGAAGTGACAAGGACACAGTGAACATTTAAAATGTCATGTTTTAAAATTGAGACTGAATATTTTCAGCGTTCCTATTGCATGTCTGTTATAGCTACGGACAGTGGTAAATGCAGCACCTCCTGCTGTCCGTAGTGAAAAATTGTCTAAATCCTACACATTGTCCCTTAAAGGGAGCCAGGTGTCTTACTTCCCTGGCTAAAAATATAGCAAAAAAAAAAAAAAGTAATATTCATTAAGAAAATTGTATCACTATTGCGCCAAAGATGATACCTATAGCTAACTACACCTCACTTATAGTCAACCTTTGGATTCTAGAAGTCTTTCAAGCTTTAGTGTCACCTTCTATGATTATAAAAACTCGTTTTACTTAAATTTTGACTTTTGAGACAGATTTTTTCCAAATTTTGGGACAGGTTGTGTTCTTCTGTACAAAGGGTTAAGCCTTCATTTGAAACGTTGTGTTTTGTTTAGTCTAATGTTTGTATAATATGTCAAAATAAAAGGTGCTTCTAATAGTAATAATACTGTAATGCTTTGATTTTTTTTTTTTTTCTTCCCCACAGTAGTCATCCCTTTCCTGTCCGTTAGATGGCAATATTGGATCTTGTTCTAATACTGAAGTAGCTGGCTTCTTTTCAGCCTCCATCTGATGCAGACCTATTATACATTAACATTGCTCTTCACTGTCTGAAAAATGAGAGGGACGTCCTAATAGAATAATAGTCCAGAGTGCTTTATGAAAGGGCAGTGGAGTAATATTTTAACATGTCTTTCAGGATGTGTTTATGACTATGAATGGTTGTTCATCTTTGTGTGCCCTGTGATTGACTGGCAATCGGTTCAGGGTGCACTCTTGCCCAAAGAGAGCTGGGATAGGCTCCAGTCTGCCCACTATCCTTGTGAGGATTAGTGGTTAAATGACTGGATGAATGGGTGATGTTAGATTAACTTGAATTAAATTGATTTAATTGAACTTAAATTGATTACGTTGGAATAGATAGTTAAAAAGAAAAATCTACCTTTGATTAATCTGCTTGTCTTTTTTTTTTAACAAATCACATATCTGCTTTGATATTGGCCTTGATCTCATTTGCTTGCTCGACGGCACCTTCGATCTCTTCCCACATCTTCAGAACATGTACGTTAGCTTCACCAAAGACTGTGAGTGGGATTGTTTGTGAATCTGTATGCCCCCTGCGATTGCCTGACTACTCGTCCATTGTGTACCCGATTTTTCAGCCAAAAGCTATATGATAGGCCATCCAAATGAGGAAAAGCAACGCAGCATCGCAAATGAATGGCTGATCATTTTCTCTCTTTTAGATCATTCAATGTGTATTTATTTATTTTTTTGCATTGGTTGTGTCATAAAGATGAGCCACTAAATAATTTTCTCAAAGGCAAGAAAGTTACAGTATGAAGATAACGTTGGCTCTTTTTCGACAAATGTTTT
This sequence comes from Hippichthys cyanospilos, assembly GCF_059441005.1. Taxonomy (NCBI): domain Eukaryota; kingdom Metazoa; phylum Chordata; class Actinopteri; order Syngnathiformes; family Syngnathidae; genus Hippichthys; species Hippichthys cyanospilos. The sequence continues at coordinate 23,192,061 of NC_142369.1, read as the reverse complement.
GTTACCTGAGACTTTACAGAATTGTTGGATTCATGTGTCTGCTCTATAGTGTATTCATGTTATTTTAATGAAAAGCAAAATAATGAAAAGAAATCAAAGAAAATGGCTGCATATTAGTCATCTTTGTTTTGTTTGTCTTTAGGATGTCCTGAATAATTTGGGCTCCTCTGAGCTAGATGAAGATGACCTCATGTTGGACCTGGACCTATCTGACGATCAGCGCCATCGTCACGGTAATTGTTTTCATAAAATGGCCATTGAAAATAATGGGATTGAAATCCGCCCTCATAAAACAGTCAATGTTGTAAGTAACATTTGAATATTCCGAACTGTAATAAGGTATAAGCAGAGCCAGTCAATGCCTCCTATTAATTTGATTTTGGCATCCTCTATTTCTGCCATTAACATTGATATTAATCATACATATAGCTGTGAATCACTTAGAAGTTAGATCTTTACTTTCTCACTTTGCTAAAGTTTTATGAGATTTGTTGACATCATGCATGTTGCTGTGGAGTCCTTTTTCTTCTTTTAAAAGCTTTTGGGATGCTCACTGTGCTTTTTTGTTGGGGGTAGATATTTTTTTGAAGGGCCTGAAGAGTCTTATGTTTTGATCACATGCATCACTCAGTCCTCCAATGGTAGTTTTCTTTGATCCTCCTCACATCCATTTTGTTGCCTCCAGTTGAACCATCTCTCCCAATCTTTCAACATATGGCACACAACTTTGATATACTGTAGTTGCCTTATTTATAGCAGAGAAATGATTGCCAAGGTACATGTGTTGCCTTGCGCAATGTTTCAAAGATGCCAAGCAGCTTATTTTTTTTTTTTTTTTTTTGAGGAACGTGTGAAAATATGATCGTAAACGAGTTGCGCTCGCTAACACACCTTTCTTGAATGTGTGAACTAGAGTTCGATTCATTTCAAAGAGTGCTAATTGTCTGAAACACTTTGTACGTTTCACTGCAGTGGCAAATAGTCCCGACTTGTCTCACAAGTTAATTGGCTAGCTAATTGGGATTTGGTGTGATGACACTGGATTTACTTGTTACATTTACAAATGCTCGCACAGATGGCGAGTATCAGTTAATTCAGTTTCTTGTCATCTGCTTCGTCAATGCGCAATATATGATAATGCAGTGATGCCCTGACTTATTCAATTCTTGAGGTACCAGGTTTTGTTTGGTGGCTTTATACGTGTGTGTGTGTGTGTGCATTTATAGTCAATATGTTTTTGCCATTCCATGCTAAAATTTAGGGGTTGGGGCTGGCTTTTGATGTGCCGCCGCTTGAGTGAAGTGAGCATAAAAATGAAGCAATTTCCTTTCATGTGAGCTTGGACAGCCACAATTGCAGATGCATATTCAGATGTTTAGTTTTAGTCAAATGCAAACAGACTAAATGAGAACTGTCACTCACATGAGGGCTTTCCTCTAAAAGGTACAGGACTAACACACTTATACTACAGTAAGCACCATAATTATATTTTATAAAACATGTTTTGTGTTTTTACATAATCTAACTTATAGCCAGTATTAGTAAAACTTCACTTCTGGAATCCTTCACAGAGGTTCCTGACTGCTGACTTCGAAGCTGTCTCTTTGGGGCTCAGACAGTGCCAAAATCACATCAAACACACATTAAAATAACATCATAAAAATTATGCTCTTAGTTTATACTACAAGATTAATGTGTTTATTTAATACTCAGTATTAAGGATGGATGATTAACCCTCCTGTTGTCTACGGGTCGAAATTCTTTACCACTGTTAACACCCCAACCCCTAATTTTTTTTTTTTTTTAACTCGAAATTATTATTTTCCTAGATTGGCCCCAACAGTAGAACAAGTTAAACATTGCTTTTATTCACATTTCTGTACAAGATGTAAAAAAAATGTACAAAGGTGGTCCTCTGGTCAGGAGGCAACTTGAGTTGAAATGAAGGTTCTTTACACACCACAGAATACCCCAATGTTTTAGTTTTGTCTGAGATCAATCAGTAGCAGAGGTAAACAAGACAAATCTGGTGGCCTTCTTGCTCACTCCTGTGCCTTTGAACAGTCTCAGATTAATTAGTAGTAAACAGTAACAGGACATTAGCAGATGTAAAGAACACAAGAAAGGTGGCGTTCGCACAGACTGCAGACTTCTTTTTTTGTGGATTTCCAGCCGCAAAATAACATTCTCCTCAGCAGCATATGACCAACACGGCAGGCATGAAGAAGAAAACGTCACAAAGATGACCCCAGGAAACACAAAATATGCTGTTGCTCATGCCCATGAAATTGTCTCAACATTTTACCTGTTCATCACACCAGCAATAGGTGACAGGGTTTTTGAAAATCTGGAGACAACTATTCTTGATGTGATCGAGGGACTGTCCACCACCACTCGAGTGTCTTACCTCCCAATGAAAACCAAGAATGTAGTTCGTCTGAGCGCACTGCACACAGACGGTGACATTAGCGATCGTGAGGACAGGAAGCCAGTCATCATTATTGCCTACAACCACAACAAAAGAAGTGTGGGCAACATACAATAGACAAGGTGATTGGAACATACAGCCCTAGAATGATGATGGCCTGTTGGCTCATTGTCGTCTTCCACAACATCATTGATGTTTCCATTTACAATGCCTTTGTGATTTGCGGAGAGATCTTTCCAACCTGGAGTTCTCAGAACAAAAGAAGGAAAGACACTTTTAACTCCACTCATTGAAAGATATCAACCTGATGATCCAGCTATCCCAGCCGCTTCCCCAGCTAGGAAACGCCAAAGGATGAGTAGTCAGTACTGCTTTCAGAACACATAGACTGTTGCAGGTATAAGAAATAAATCTGCAAAGGCTGTGCACATACTTGGTTGTGTGATTTTTATATATTTATATATTGTACATTGTTTTCATTTGTTTCATTTGGATGCATAAAAATACAACTCCTTTTAACTGATTTTTCTTTTCTCAAGCTGTGTAAATACAAGTGAAAAGGGAAAACTGTCATTCAAACATTTTGCTGTAAATGACAAGTTGTTTCTTCAAGCAAGAGAAAATTTAGTGTCCTAGATTCAATTCAGCTCCTTATATTGATGGTTTTGTAAATACGGGTCATTTTGACCTGGAGGACAAAGGGTGTACTGAGAAAATGAAAACGACATGAAGGTCAAGAAATATAATCAAAGTGAAACTACCATTACTAAATGCTTTGACATGTACTCTTGTTACTATTCACAAATGCCACACACGTGTATTTATACTGTGTAAATAATACTGTATATGTAGTATCAGAAATCAGGTAGAAATCAAACTAAAGTGCAGATGATACACTAATGCAAACATAAAGCATTTCAGCATGATTATCCAACATTATTTTGCATGAACCTTGTATAATTGCTATATTTATATGAGGTGACTGCACTTCTCAATCACAGATCTGCATCCCCCTCTAAATACAATCCACATAGTTCTTAGAGAAAATAAAACTAGTGCTCATCAGTCAGTAACATCACAAGATTTCATCGGAATCCAGTTGCATGCATTACAAACGGCATCTAATCATTTAATCTCATAGATCACAGGTGTCAAAGTCAAGGCCCGGGGGCCAGATCCGGCCCGCCACTCCACTTTTTGTGGCCCTTGAAATGCTGATTTGACTTCAGGTTTCTGACTAAAATATCAAAATTGCAAGTTGTCTTTAACTTTTAAAAATTTGGGGGAAGAAAAACAAACATTTTCTTATCCTCCAAATCTCTTTTGAACAGTTTTTGCCGGCTTCTGATATCAAATTTTGGTAAATGTGTGACCAACACACTTAAAATGTCTTTGAATTCACAGTCATTCCGGCCCTCTGACAGAAACTATCACTACAATGTGGCCCGAAATAAAAATTAGTTTGACACCACTGTCATAGATTAAATGACAAGTAATGACGAAAAATTATACGGTAATTTCATCTGTCTTGATTTGCATTCATGAAATCACAAGACGCAAACAAATGGCCACATTTTCAATTATCAAATCGCATGATGCAACATATGACCACATAGTCAGCGTTTCCATTTTCAAATCAATTGGCCAGAAGAGTGCCGATTAGTAGTCCCTGTGAGCAAAAATCAGAGATATGTCAATTGAAGTCAGTGCTTTTTTTGTTTTTTTACACTTTTCCCATGTAGCTCACATCAAACTGTTGTGGTTGTGCATCATTTTCCTTTTTTTTTTTTTAAAGTTTGATTACACGTCTCAAGATCTCATGAGACAGAGAATTCTCTAAAATTATTTGTAGGCTTTAGTTCCCGAGATGACGTACTGTGCTTGTTGCGGTCTCACTCTCCATCCTCTCTTCTGCTTTGCAGCTCAATGACCATTTAAACTGCATCTTTTGCTATTACGACATCGTGCTTTATCACATAGCACTTACATGGCTAACGCAAATAATCGTTCAGCCATACTCAGTATCAGATTGTAATATGATTGCACTGTCAAGTTCACTGGCCCAGGAAAGGAGTCTCAAGTGCCTCCCATGCATTACGCTCCAGTGGGGCGAAATGGCTCCTCTAAGATAGTAAAAGTAAATTTTAGATGAATAAAATCATTTTATTGCAAGTTATAATTGAGATCAGAGGGGTAGAAGGTGAGAAATAACATTTATCTAATCCAAAGTAATCGAAAATCATCTTGAGACGTTTTTCCAAGATTAACAGTTTTGACGACACCTTTATTGTTATTGAAGTTTTTAATCATTCAACCCCAGGAGCCAATTTAGTACCAGTACTTGCTACTTATCCCTCTTTACATGAAAGGGTTAGTGTGCATCCTTATCCCCCGTCTACATGTGCCTTGCAATTAAGTGGTCTTCATGTTTTGCCCAATATAAGATGGGACACCTTACCCAAAACCCTATTTTACTTATTGTCACCTATTCATTTAACCTTCATTTCAGGTAGGTGATTGATGTTTCAATATGCAATTTTGACCTAGCTGCAGACAGTAAAGTAAAACAAAGCAAAACAAACTAAAACCACCACCACCAATATCAACTTTAAAGCACAGATGCATGAATTGGTTGTTTATAGCAGGCGTGCAGGCTCCAATTTAAAGACCAATAAAGGAAGAAGGGTTCAACTTCACTTTATTGGACACCATTTTGTAGAGCAAGTAAGGCAAGGAAGTGCATAACTTTGAACGTTGCTTACACAAACACAAGAGCTCAGAGGACACACTAGCTGATGTATCGCCAAAGAAGACACCGCCATTAATAACAAACACGCACGCACACACAGGAACTTGCATGCTTAGTCATCGGCCCTAATGGCGTGCAGACTGTAGTATGAAATTAAGCGTTTGAATTATTGCTATAAAGCTGGAACTTTTTAAAAATACACAGGCGCTTCTCCTCAGATGGTGGCCCGAGTCATCACACAGCCGCAATTTCTTTTAACCTCTCTCAGGAGGCTTGTTGCTGTCGTTTATTAAAGAGCAAGCCATTTCATTGCAGTAGTGTTGGGCTGCTAGAGTATACGTACCTTTGCCGTAACAGCACAACAACGGTAGAACAGGAAATGGACGTCTCTGTTTACGGTGGTTAGAGAGGGCTAGCCGTAACAAATACCCTTTGTGTCCTTTTCCTGCATTTGAGGATATACTTGCATATTTTACAAGTGACAGCCGGTCTCATATGTTTTTGTAAAATATTGCCACATGCTTGAGGCACCACTGCCAGAGCTAACCCACCACCTGTTGATTTTAGCGATGCAGCTGTGCTGTTGTCAAAATGTGTAATTAGTGGTTACTTAACCTCAAGCGATAAACATTGCAGAGTGGAAAAAGTCGGTGTCAGCTTGTCGATTCTACGCCTAGAAAGTAGTATTCACAGTGAAGTACTACTGTGCGCACACACACACACACACACGTGCATTAATTTGATACAAATATTATCAGCATATACAGTAGTGTAACACTCCACACGAGAAGTTTTAAATCAGTTGTAACGTGGGTCTCGCTAATGCATAAGCCTTGATTTCAAGAGTGCATGCTCAACTGCTTTAATGTTAGCCTCCGACAAGCTAGCTACCGACTGACAAGCTGTTGTGGCTTTTCTTCAATTAATGATTAAAAAAACAAAAAAAAAACAACTGAAAAGCCCTGATCATTATTAGCCTTTCAAGAGACCACAGGACTCAAGGTAGTTAAAATGTCAAAGATGTTAGATGTGACCTATTAGTGGAAGAGCAGTTACTGTTTGCGAGCAGCTCACACTGAACAGGGGGATGATAGAAGATGCCAAGCAAGATGAGCTGAAGCGACTTGGGGGTGGGAGACGTGACAAAGTGGGTGGTGAAGTTCTCAAGATGATGCGGAGAAGGAGCCACTCAATACTGACTGTGGAAGTTGATAGCTGGCTAACGAATAACAGTTGTCTACTTAGTGGAAGGTATACAGTAAGTGCTCACCTAAGGTGAAAGAGGTATTTGCTGTACATTGGACTCATGCATCCTTGGGGTTTGGCATTTTCAGATTGACATACTCATCTTAAAAATATTTGCTGTTCCTTCAAATCTTTTTTTAAGGATGTCACGCTAACATGTTAATTTAAAAAAACAAAACTACATTTTAAAAATTTGATCGATTTGATCCATGTTTGCTATGGTAGCAAAATTGTTCTGAAATCTGTATCAACTAGTTTCAAATATATTATAGTCAGTTGGTTGTACATTTTGTGTTTTTCTGTGTGTGCCCAGTTTCCAGACAAGACTCCAGCCAGTCCTTAGCATCTTGTCTCAACCTGCTCCACTCTCCGATCGACCCATCAGGCGATCGCGTTCCAGTAAAAGACAACTGCCACAGGTAACGCTTGAAAAAAAAAAAAGAAATGTAATGAGAAGTAATCATTGTAAAATGTGTTCATGTTTTTTTTAAGTGAGAGCTGTTCGTCGGCCATAAAAAATGGAAAAAACTACAAACTTGAGAGTTATGACCATTTTGTGGTGGCACTCCACATTAAGCAACATTTTAACAGTGAACAGTGATACAAAAAAGCGTCCCCAAGCTGTTTAATACCACTCCCAATTGAGTTTACTGTCAAACTAAACATAAAACTTGTTATGTAAAAGAACCACATAGCTTTGTCTTCGAAAGCTCTTGCAACAAACAAAGCAAACCACTAATCGTATGCTCACGATTAGCATCGAGATTTGCAGTTTGAACTTAAATGGCAGTGCAACACATTCAGACCAATAGTGTAATGATTCTCACATTGTCCTATTTGAAAAATTGCTAATATTACAACAGAATCATAAGTACTACTATTATCTCCACGTGTATCTTCATTGTGGCCAAAACAGGCACACCACAAGGATCAGCACAATGAATTGGATTGCATCATTAAATAATAATGCATGAAGTTTTTATTCTTTGTTTTGTTTAACTGTGCATCTATCGATGCATCATTCGTACAATTTTGCTAATTTAGAGCTATTTTCCTAATTAAAAACATAAGCAATACATTTCGGGGATCGCGGGACTGGAATTGATTATCTAATGGCATTTCCATTCTTTTCACCGGGGAAAGACGCTATGAGACACGAATGTGCTCATGGAACAAATGAAGATCATATCTCAAGGCATTACTGTCAAGTTTGAAGTTATTGTGACCTTTGGCTCGTCCCACCAGGGGTAGCCACTGTCCTTATCAACCTAATTTCCGTTGTTAGAACCGAATGACAAGGAACTAAAGCTTGAAGTCTCTTGTCAATTTTTGTTACCTTTGGCTATAAAAGGAATACCCTACTGACCGTGTTTAGCATTATCTGTTTAAAAGGTCGATTCAGCTCTTGCACTGGATCCCAGTAGACGATCGAGACCACAACCGTGTTGCTCGAGGGACTGACCTGACCGTCTCTCTTCGAAAATTGCTGATGTTGAGTCTTCCTTGTGAATTGACTATCATGCTTTATGCCCCCCACAGACCTAGAGTGGTGATGAAACGAGACTTAAGCACAGCCGGGTGTTAAATAAATACATTAATACATTCCCTTTGACATAAAATGCAAGCTATATTTGTCCTCTACCCTTTCCCATTGGCCGACGGCTGAAACAAAATGCTCACTTCACACTTTTTGTATATGCTCACCCAAATTCGCCTGCTTGGTTTTTCTTCAGTGCTTGGGTTGCTGATAAATGGGTTATGTCAGCGGTGGTATAGTGGCTAGTTGTGTCTGACAAGACAGCAGACTATTATAAGTTTAAGTGCCTCTCTATTGAGTTGGACCCAAAGATTAAAAGGTCTTCTCCTCAAAAAAGATGCCCTCTGAGCTCCCTTTTGTTTACTGACACTTGTGCTCATAGAGCAATTTGACACATCTATATGACACCATTGAGAAACCCTTATCCTTGGATTCTTCTTCTTTTTTTTTTAAGTAGCTTCCAACGCTCAGTAAGTGTTGCTGTGATAAGTGAAGAGTTTGTGTGTCTAGACGAGAGAGACAAGTATTTCAACCCACCTGGGATATTTTTTTTTGTCTCAAGGCTGGCTTCACAGTCTTTTGTTACGAATCCATTGGAAGAGAGTTCCACAGCATAGGGGTTCTTTGGCCCAAGGTTCATCTGATGGTGTGAGGAACAGTATTACACGTTTTTTTTTCCCCCTGAGTGAGTGTGATGATTGATTGAATAGTATTTTTGTACCCCATTTTACTTTGAATTGTCAGGGCCGCTCTAAGGGAATGAGGTACCCTTTTCTTCTACCAAACTATTCTGCAATTATTTACACCAAAGTTTCCTCTTTGCTGTAGCCACACTTGATAGTGTCTTGAATAAAATGTGCAATCACACTATGGCCAATACTTTGTACACATTTAAAGCAATTATGATATAAGGAAGCTGCAAAAGTCATTTTAAAACTTCACAAGTGAAACAAAATTTGAGCAAGCTCTTGGTGTCCAAAGTGGAGCTGTAAAGTATTTTCTTGATAAGAAATCAGCAAATGTAATGTCATGCAAGTTCTATTTAAAGTAAAAGCTTTTGACAGTGGCAGCCCACATAATGGAGGTAGGTCTGAGTTCATTTCCCCGATCATCATGTAACCACCGGCAGGTGTGAATTACCTACTGCGGGGGGGGAGACAGCCAGAGACAGAGAGAGAAAAGAGGGCACAAAAAAAATGTTCGCCTGGGGTCAAGTTTGCCTCACTGTCTTTCTGCGTGATCTCTCAGGTTCCACGCTCCCTTGAGGGGGACATTGATTTGCTGGAGGCAGAGCAAGTGCCTCAACTACACACAACACACACTCCAAACAGCCACACACATGCCTGTCAGTCACTTCGACTGTCCAGGGTATCAGCTGCAACATGCTGCTGGCTGTCTGATAGGCTGGAGAGAACATCACACACACACACACACACACACACACACACACACACACACACACACACACACACACACACACACACACACACACACACACACACACACACACACACACACACACACACACAACTGCAAAGCAATGTAAAGTCTGAAGTTTTTGCATCACCAAAATGAAACAATGCTGATACACAATGTACTGTATCTTGTCAGGCATTCTCCGAGTTGACAATGGGACTTTAAGGGTCCTTCTTTTTAGTGGTTTGCTAAGTTGTAAAAAGTCAGTCTTATCGCTGTCTTAGAGTAGGACAATAAATGGGAGCACTCAGTGTGTGTTCCAAAAGCATTTAACTGTTTATTTCTTTCAAATCACTGAGCAAACGGGTGAGAATGATTTAAGATCCAAATAAGGAAGGAGCTAAAGTTTTATTTTAGTGTTTAACTTTGTGTCTTGAATTTAAATGAACAGGTTTATCATTGAACTCTACCACAGAAGGCTGAGCATGTGCTTATGATTTTAATCAGAGGTGTGCATAAGTGGTGTGCGGCTATGCATGAAAACTGCCAATTTTAAATGAGCACCATAGAGTTTTTTATTCGTATTTATTTGTTTTTTTTTAATGGAAAGAGCTGGGCATAGTGTCGGATGAACAAAATGTTGCCTGAGTAGTGAGGATTGTTTTTTTAATCATTAGTATTGTATAAATGACATATAAATGTTTTATAGTTTAGCTGATTTCATTCTCTTATTATTGTACCGTTTCTCAAAGCCCATGTAGCAATGTGTGACCCCACGGTCATGATTCAAATCAACTACTACTGTACTGTGCGTGCCAATGATGTCAAACACAACAGAAGCCAAGTAAAAGCACAGATAACGGCCTAACTCCACCCCCTAGCTTCCGCCTATCATCCGTTCGGAAATTGTCATTTGTTTGAAACATAGAGCAGCCAGACATATGCCTGTTTGAATCCCTAATTACGAGTCTGTGTTTATTTGTATAAGTGTAGCGATATTTATTATGTGTATCAATAATTTAGAGTATCTTTAGTGTTAAATTAAATTATAATAAATTAATAATGTATTTAATAAATAAATCAATGATGTCAATATTCACCAAAGAGCTCCAAGTGTTAATGAAACTTAGAAATCAGATGTCTGTCAATTTCAGGGGACATTTGAGGATGATCTGAAATGTACCATAACCTTTACAGATAAACTTAATTTGATTTTTCTCCAGTTTTTGATGCAAATTCCAACTGTTGAATGGCTGACTAAATTTCACACAACCTGCTGCTCCCTATTAAGAGACTGTCTGCTGACAACATTCTGTTACGTATATCAGTTCTAACCCTTTCTTTGCATGAACGGTGATACAGAAATCTAAACTATTTCCACCAGAATTCGTCAATCTCTTGGCATTGATGGAAGAATACAAATTTACCGAATGTACAACATACATGAGCAGTCACATAAGAAAGACCATGTTTGGTAAGATCTGGAGGCTGACTTGTTCCCTGCCAGGAACGTGGTCTGACAGCATTAACGCACACGGTCCGAAATAGAGCAGCACACGTTCCAATTTGATATGATTCATGGTATGTAACTGCCAAACTGTCTAATTTTAGTCAATAAGACATGCACTTGCATAAATTACCCCGACAGTTTTTTTCCACAAAAAAAAAAAAAAATGCTATTATGGAATACTTAACCACTCTTTCTAGAACCTTTTCTTGGTGGGTTATTTACAAGTGCTTGGAGTAAAGCGTACAAGATTACAGGTAGACAACAAGCCACATGCTGCTTCACCTGCTCTAAAGACATCTGCTCACATGGAGCAATCTGCTCAGGTAAACCACAAGTCTATTTTCGGAGGCTCTTTCAATGCCCGTGCTTCATTTGCTGGCTAGTCATTTGACAAAAGCATTTGTGGAAAATCTCCATCCAAATGCGAATTTTACAATCTAGGGACAGCTTAAAAGTGTTTAAGAAGATCCTTGGTGTATTGCTATAGATTCCAGTTTTATATAAATGCAGAGTACAAGTACAACTGATTAGTGTAGCATTCATTTTTTTAAATGGGTATTTGGGGTCCTGATTTTGTATAAGTGCAGTAGATACACATTCCTGTTGAAATGTCAGGTTTAAGGATCTTACATTTTGACCCATAACTTCTACACATCAATTTGAAAAGCACATTTTTTTCAAGAGCGTATGAGATAGTGTTGCACAAGTGTGCACACCCACTTTTAATGTTGATGTGACTGCATTCAGAATCAACGACTTCCAATGAAACTTGTAATAAATTGTAGTCAGCACACAAATGTCACCATTGCATGTGGCTCTAATTAACTCCAATTAAAGCTCAGTTTCTATTAGTCTTTTCCTGACCAGTTTGGGATCATGTATCACAGCACGAGTTATGCTATGCAGAACTCCCACAGCACCAGAGACACTTCATAGTTCAAATCTGTCAGCCAGAAAAAGGGTACCAAATATGTTCCATTATGAGAAGAAAGCAGCAATATCGAAGGAGCTACAGAAATTTCTGGCTAGTATTGGCGTGTTTGATACTGTGCATGTGATTTCTGTCTTCTTCTTCATACCTTAATGTCTGGGCAATGGGGCAGGATGACAAGACAAAACTCATATTAATCGTAACCACACAAAAAGCAGCTAAGCACAGATCCATTTTGCAAAAAGCACAAGTTTTTGACCAACAGTCAAAAATATTAGTTTTATCATTATGCTTTGGGGCTTTTTTTTCTTCAATTGGAACTGGGGAGTCAGTCTTTGAGTAATTATGAACAATAGTTCTGAATACCAGTCAATTTTAACACAAAATTATGCTAAACTGAAAGAAAAACATGTGAAATTGCAAAATTTGAATGAAAAGATGCAAAAACATTAAATTGATACTGACCATGTTAGCAATAAATGCAAAAGATATAATCATAGGTAATACTCAAATACGACCCAAATTTTGTGCAAAGTAAATGTACTTTAATGCAAAATATATTTTTCAAATAAATTGTGTATTTTCACATAAACTACTACAGACAACAGGATATTTATGAATAACAAGCAGTAGGATCTTCTATAGGGATCTTATATATCTTCTATGGCTTGCTGGTACCTATACCAGTTTTCTACGTGCAGTAGAGTTCAATAGAAATTGTGATATTTTGATATCTGTATGATGCATCGCGTTGCTATCTTTTCCTAAAATCGCTCAATCATAATGTGCAGAATGAAATCATTCCCTTTTATTAGAAAGGTATAAAACATGGTAAATGAATCCATTAGTTTGAATCCCTAAAATATCGCTAGCTGAAGATGTTCTTTAGCTTCCCCTGTCTTTATTTTAATTGAAGTGATAACTGTGCCCTGCATTTTTCCTCTAAGTTTAACTGAATTAATTTCAACTCCAACCACTGACATTCAAAGGAAGACATTTCCTTTTGTTAGCTTCATGCTCAGTTATAACTTTGTCAGAACCTCTACCTTTATGAAGACAAGAGTAAACCTGGAAACTGAAGTCTGCACAGACAACGGTTCGTCCCGCCACCAAATGAGACATTTTGACATATTTTCTCCTTGTGTAGTTTGTAATTTTTGCAATTTTCTTTTCTGACAAAGAAAAGGGGGAGTGTGTGGAGGACAGAATGATGAGCCGCTCGGCACTGCCGACTGGCACGGGGAAAATCAATTCCCCAGATAATTAGAGTGAACTTAACTTCAGCCTGTTGCATGCTGCCTTGTATCGAGTGCGGTGAACATCTAACCGCATTGTCTCTTGATGACTTGCGTCATTCGACAGCCTCCTTAATATAGTCAAAATAGGTGGAAATTTTTTACCACTGTAAGTTGGGCCATTGACTAACTGAATCTGCCTGTGCAAGAACAATCACAGCTTTAGAGAGTCTTTTAACTTGGATGAATGGCGATGGCTATACGAAACAATGTTCTTATATTTAAAAATTGCAAAATATAGGCCTTGAAAACAAAAGGCAATTTAATTAAAAAAAAAAAAAAACTCGAAGAGTTTAGTGGCACTTCGTCATTTGAATGGGAAAAATATTTAAGAAGCAGCGGTTTGAGCTTTGAGTGTTGTCACGGAATAAAAACCTCATATTTCAAGGCACCATGAACATTTTCCCTCCCAGATTAGATTATTTTTGCATACACATACTTGGAGTCAGCGCAAAGTCCAGCTATGCTTGAACATGTGAGCCCTAATAAAAGACCATTAGTTCACGCTCATCGGACCACCATTTCTGACTGACAGCTTTTCTTACTCTGTACCTTTTATATATCGTAAAAAAACAGCCTCAAAGATGATTTCAATGAACACAATGAAATTTGGTTGTCATATTTATTGTGCATAAATCTGTAAACAATCTAAAGATTCAAACATTTTAGTTAGAAGGTGGCCATTTAGGCTCTTTTTGTACTTCCAAAGTCAACTTGAGATATTGTATGCAATTACCACTAAATTTCAACCAAGTGTAAGTCACGTCGCCAGATGCTGACACGGAATAGAATTTTGGTTTTTGCGATGTCGTCAATGCACATGGGTGGCCTTGCTTTTCACGTCTATAGGCTCAGACCAAAATTATTTTATTGTGAAGAAATTCATACAATTTGATAAACATCCAAGCTGTTTTGTTGTAACACCCAGAACTCGACAGTGGACCACCACAGACCAGACACAGACGAGTGCAAACTCAATGAGGGTTTTATTAAACAAAGGTAGCACGCAACGCGTGAAAAGGGAATAACATAAACTGGGCAAAGTGGCAACTCAAATACCGCCGTCCAACTAAAAGTGACATAGAACCACCTATGTAGTTGACGGCGGAACGCCAGTAGTTCGACAAGGGGGGGGGGGGGGGGGGGGGGGGGCACCAGTTGGAGGAAGCCGTTAAAACGGAAAGTAACAAACAAAAGCAGACACGAGCAAAAACGCACAGACAAAGTAGCAACAGAAATACTCACAACACCAGATGCAATAGCATACGAGGGAACTTGAAAACTAGACCGAATTACAGTATACTCCGACGGCTTCCTCCAGTTCCAGTCGCGTTTAAATAACCCGGTGATTGTTGATGGTGGTCGGGTGCGCGGCTGGTGGCTCTGCCCTCCCGTCAGGGACATACCTGCTCAAGAAGAGAGAGAGTGAGGTGGAGGAGCAAGAAAGTAACACAAGCATCTTTTAGTTCTGGTTGAGTTGCTGCCAGATGAAGCCTATTGAAATCTATTTTAAAATCTTAATCCTAATGTAATTTATTTTGACATTACTTCCCCTTAAAACATATAATGGGGACATTATATTGTATATAATAATCCAATCAGGACATAGCAGATAAATAATCATATCCAGTGGATAAAAATAATTCTTTGTTGGAGGAAATGAACAAATTTACCTTAAGTTTGCTCCATGCAGGATTAATCATATGTGGCCAATTTCCATGTCCACACACTACTTTACATCACTATCATGCTCCTGCCTGTTGTTTGGATAAAAATCCCCAGTGGCATAAATTACATGCAGCACTTTTTACTCCTGACAGGTGCTCATGTTCGACGCTTGTGAACAGGAAATTATGTGGCCACTCAATGGAAAAAAAGAAAAAAAAACTGAGGATCAGGAGGGCTATTTATCTCTAATAGCTGTCAGGATTAATATGGGGGGGTGAATATTCAAATGATGTGGATCTAAATCGACAGCCAAGTGTCAAAGAGACGCCTACAGTCTTTTTGTTGCAGGGCAGATAATCATTTGTCAAGAAAAAAACAAAAAAAAACAAGATCTTTGGCTTTGTGTGATCAAACGCTCTTTCAAGCAGGGATCCTGTAGAATACGCATCAGAGCCATACAGGACATTATTCTGTATAAGTACACGTTTATCATAGTTAAATTTATGCTTAAGAATTTCATCTTAAAATGGACTCTGACACCTAATTGGCAGATTAGTAGATTTTACCTGCCTTTGCCTTATATACAGAACCGAGGTATTGATTGTGTGTGATTTCACACTGCGGCAATGAGTTCCACAATCTTAACGTTGAATAAAGGTGGCACGTGCTGTAAAAGGGGCTTCTTTTACCACCTCCGAAAGCATGAATTTGCTGGCTGCACTTTGAAACATCAATTCTTCTTGGCGCCTTTTAGACAGCAATGTCGAAAGTGGAAAAAATCTTCACTTATACAGCATTGTCTTTTCCGAAAGAAATGAATTAATTTGTAATCCCGAGAAAATAATGACTTGTCACGGTTTGTTTGCAAAATTGCTGGGTCGACTTCTCCCCCGCATACTGATTAGCGCATCTGTCTCACAATGAGTATATTCATGTTCGATTCTCCGTTGGAACATTTCTGTGAGGAGTTTGCCTGTTTTCAATGCTTGCATTTTGTTCTCAGGGGACTCCATCTCCCTCCTTCCTCCCCAAACGTGCGAGTTAGTTGAATTAAAAACTAACATTTTCCATAGACGCGACTGGGAAAGACAGAAAAACAACCTGTCTATATGTCCCCTGTGATTCATTGGCAAGTAGTCTAGGATGTACTCTGCCACCTGCCCAGAATAATTTGAAATTGGCAACACTAATGAAGACAAGCGGGAGTGGAAAATTATTGGATTGATGGACTTGGATTCCTATTTTCCTGTCGTGGCACCGCGCAAATGACGATGACATGAAAATGTCTGCTGTGTGAAATGGGCTACAATGATAGAGTAAGATGAACGCAAATGTCCTGAAAAAACACACTGCAGTAGATAAGTATTTGCCCCATTGTGAATGTTGCATCGGTTTCCCCACTTTCAAGTTTACAGTCATCAAACAAATAAAAAGTCAGATGCCTTAAGCCGGTATTCCAGTGAAGGGCGAATGCTGGCGAATGTGACCGAATGTAGCGGCTCTTTTGATCTCCTCCAGGGTTTGTTTGTTCATTCGCCGGATGTAGCTCTCGTGACAAGAGCAATGTCTGCGACCTCTCGCGACCTCTAATGAACTCGTGGTGAACTCTAGTAACCTCTGGCGCCCTTGAACGACCTTGGAGGAGATCAGAAGAACCGCTACCTTCGCGTACACTCTCCAGCATTCGCCCAGTGTGGCATACCAAACCAAACCCAGAAAACAGGTGAGCCTTGATTGGTCGTTACTTGAGGCCTGCGTGAATGTGATGCCGTTTTCACTCAATGACAAACTGGTCGTCCTCTAAAATGTATTATTGCTGCTAATTCATTTCTGCAAATGCAATATTAATCAGCACGGGTGCAAACATACAGCAAAGATTTAAAGCGTTAAAGTGACAAAAACACTGAGAAGAGGACGAGCAAGCCATCTTAAAACGTTTGTCGATTCAGACTCATTTTATTTTACTGTTTTATCGCTCAAAAGCAGAGGTTAAGAATGGCTTCCTTTTTTCTTCGAGCTCCTGTGTGATTTGTGAGCCCCCGAGGCTAAGATCAGTCACCCTTTGAGGTGAAGCCCACTTTCTTGCATCCGTGATCTCATTGGTCTGGGCGCTACTCAAAGCCCATGACCACAGGTGAAGGCCGGGACGTAAATGGACTACTAAATTGAGAGCGCCACTCACCGTCTCTTCTTTTCACCTCAGTGGACCTTGTGTTGCGCCGGCTCCTTCCGTTGGGGTAACACTCAGTTGCGTCGATCTGCTTAATGCTCATAAGATTTTGGCTTTACGCTTGACTTAGCTGTTTACATTCAGCTTTAGGTAAAAATTAATATCTTGACCAGCCCCCTTTGCTTAGTTTGTGGTCGGTTTATGTGTGGTGTTATGTAAATTAGTCAGACTGTAATTTCAAAGTTGGACAAAATTATGAGCAAACGTACTCGCAGATTCATTGTTTGTCAGGCTACAGAAAGCTTACTTGGTGGTTTTTAGGGATGCACCAAAATAAAAAGGTTTGGCTGAAAACGAAAACAAACACTTAAAAAAAACAAACAAACAAAACACATATTTTGTCCCATGGCAGGCAATGAACTTCAGGAATGGATTGTAACATCTCAAGTGTCCTGCACAGGTCTGTAAATGATTGATGAAAATGGAATAAAATAACACCGGATAGTATTTTTGGTTAGTGTTTTAAAGGGGACTAATTTTAATGTGCTTCATTTTTTTGTGGCAAACGTTATATTAATAAGAGTTTTTTTTATAACAAATGCAGGTTTAGTTTTGGTTTTAACTCATTGACATATCAGTGGTTAGGTATTGTGACTAGATGGACCATGTATTGTGATAAACTAAAATTATCAAAATAATTTAAACATTTACAGTTATTTTTAACGCATTGATACTTTTTTTGGTCCAAGTTTAAAATGTTCAATGCCATTTGCATGCACCACATTCACTGCAAACAAAGTTAATGGCTAATATTTTTCTCGATCCGCTGAACTGCTTTACAGTAATTCAAGCGGCCTCTCTTTCTCCTATGTGCTCTTATGAAATTCAGATAGGCCTTTTTTTGCATCATCAAAACCACCGTTTTTGGATGTATTATTTCGGTTTGAATTGTCTTCCAAAAATTTTCGGTAACTGAAAATTCGGTGCATCCCTAGTGGTTTTGTTTCACCTTTTAATGGCTTGGCATCAAGTATTTATGTACTTTCATACTCAATCCCTATAAATGTTAATATGAAAAAAAATGCAGTACATTTATCAAAAACCAAACGTAGTTTTGTAAGAGGCAAGCAGAATAGACGATGGCAAGGTTAATTAAGATGTTAGCCCTTCCATATAACATTCATTTTATACCCACTCCATTTTGTGTCTTGAAGTCCGGAATTCACGATTAGACTTGCAGCTCGGCACTTTGGCTGATGCTCAGTCATTGTCACAGATGCTTCTGATGAGTTAACGGCAGTGTAAAAATGCCCGTTGCCTCAGGTGTCGCATGCAAATGAACAGACTGCGTTTTGACAGATACAAGCGAACCATGACAAATGAGCGCGATCAAGACCCGGGCTTGAGGAAACATATGATATACACGTACACATGTCCGATAATTGTTTTCCCTGGTCCTCCATGAAAATTTAACGCTGGTGAGTGATTTCCTTTCTGGCCGTGTCTCGGTGTTAACATATCTTCTCCTGTTACGTTTATTTAAGGCTTTCTTCATATTGCAAACTCACTAATGCTGCTGATACATGACCCTGGTATTGTTGAATTTATTTGATGCTGCATGTCGACATTTCTCCCCTTCATGAACCAACTCCACATTTTGTCAGGCTCTGTGTACAGTGGCTGCTCTTTTTGCACTGTTGTTTATCGCCTGCGCAGGTGCATATTAGCATAAGCCACCAATGGCTCAGTAATAAACCACCGCCAGTGGTAAAATAATGAAAAGTAATAAAAGGCAGATAATTGGCTTTTTTCACCCTCAATGAAAATGGACCACTTCTGTTAAGAACTGAACAGAGAGGGGGAAAAAGCGCAGGGGCAAGGGACAAAACTAAAGCGTCGAAAAGACAAAAGGCGGCCACTGTTTAGAGGAGCGTGGAAAATAGGAAACGGTGGAGGAAGGAGGACATTTATTGCGGTGACAAAAGGCAAAAAAAGGATGACTGAGCAAAGTGGGAGAAACATCAATCTCACACACTCTCACACACGCACACACACACCCTCTTTGGATTCTTCCACGTGTAATTACATTGAAGCGTTTCCACACCATCATTTCATCATCATTTAACACATATAAGACGGTCCCAAATTATTTTGTCATCTCATAATTTCTATAGTATCCCCATAAGAATAAAGAATTTTTTTTCTGCACTGAACTGCAAAAAACTAGTACAGCATGTTTTACAGTTATGTACTGCACAGTAAACAGCTACCTATTTGTTGGTCCTCAACAGTTTGCTGACAAAGTCACGTATCACCTATTTTTTTTTGCTATTTCTAGAAACAGATGCTAAAAACTGGCGCTGAGAGACTCGGCTAATAGGAAAATAGTATTTCATGTCAAGGAAGGAATTTGGACCAGGGTGTGTATTAGGTCTTAGATTCCTTGAGACTCCACATTGGGACTGAGCGTGGGAGTTTTGCAGTGCATCATCTGCTGCTGTGAGATGACGTTCTGAGAAACCAAAAAAAACCGCACATCACTGAGGGCGCAAAACGTGAAGTGTGAAGTAGGGAGGGAACACTGTAGTTGCACAGATAGCAGAGATGGGCACCAGTTTTAAAGGCCAATTCAAAGTCTCAAGTCTTTTTCCCACAAGTCCATGTCAAGTGCAAGTCTTTAGGTTCCGAATCCAAGTCAATTCTCAAGATCTTGACCATGAGTCCAAGTCAAGGCCAAGTCTGACTCAAGATACCTAGAATTTTTTTTTTTTTTTCAGATCTTGCAGAATTCCTTTAAAAAATGCAAGTATTTTCTTGTTTTGTTTCTTCTGTCTCAACTGAAACATAAACCAGACTTCAACACTAATTTCTTGGGCTCCTTTTCTCCCTTCCACCTCATTTTTTCTGGCAAACCGAGTAACATTATAAAAAATTACTTATACTTCAGTAAATATTGTATCTACTCCACCCAGCCCTGATAGTAGAGATTAGGTAAGAGAATAAGCCACGCCATAGAGACTCAATGTTCATAAGTCCCCAAAAAAGAGTCTTTAGAAGACGAGTAATTCGAGTTGCAAGTCCCAAAAAAATAGCTACACACAGAAAGCTTCTCATGAGTCTCAAGTAGCGAGGAGCATTATTTAATTCTTTTTCTTCATTTGATTCACTGTGGCATTAATGGTGCTGTATCCCCAGAATCATGTCACCCTGTCAGTTCAGCATTCTAGTTGCACCAGAAATTGGTCTGCTAAAAATAACAACTGTTCACCGGTTACTTTCTTCACGCATGCTGTATTTGGGTGTCTTAAACCCACGCAGGGGACCGTAAAATCCCCTGACTATTACATCATTCCATACTCGAAGCCAAACGTAGAGTCCAGTTTTCTGTCTCATTCTGGTGGTCCTTTGCTGCATCCAGCAGGGAGACTCATTGCAGACTACAATGAAATCACAGTTATATCAAAGCATTCTGGAGCAAAATATGCTACCCTGTGTCAGAAAGCTTTGTCTCAGCCTCCGATCATGGCTCGGACAACAGGATTCAAACACAAAAGCCACTGTTGAAAACACTGGCTGGAAGACAATGCCCGAATCAGAACAAAGTATTGGACTATTCTCAACTGCCTTTGATCCTATTGAGCGCCAAAGCTGCCCTTGACACGAGTACGGCAAACGATTGATCATATGTCACACATTTACCTCTGCCTACCTAGCAGAGTGGAGTGGAAGGACAGAAAAGTGGAGGCAGTTCACTTATACGGCTTTCAGTAAGGTGTAAAAGGAATAAAAAGGGGGGTGGGGTCAGCCTCCATCACAAGATAGAAGGTGCTCACCCTGCTTCCTGGGGGGACACGTTAGGCTCTGATCATGCCTGTGGAGTGTCGTGAATGTCAGAGTGGCGCGGCAGAACCACTGATAAGACACAAGGGCCAAAGGAGAACACGACACGATGTGTAAAGATGGTTGGGAACGGCACACGGGCGCGAGAAAGGGCAAAAGGACGACTGAAGAGTTGACGGGGTTGATGCTCTCTTGTGCTCTCCAAAAAGCAGCAGCAGCAATAGAGTGAAAGCTGGACCTAGATAACCTTAGAATTTGGCTACATCTGGTCGCATCTTTGGGCTTCCAGAAAGAGCACAAAAACCACAAACAACAGAGTCAGTCAGTAAGGACGATTACTGCCATAGAATGTTGTAAGCTCCCACTCTCATGCTGTTTGTTCCTGCCTTGACGAGTTGAGTTGCATGAAGATTTAAATGTATTGCATGCTGGCCTTAGCTGTTGTTTTTCTTTAGACAGCAACTAGTTAACCATCAAATCAATGCCAAGTATTTCTCATCGGATTCTCTTGTGTCAAGGCACTGCGAATTACTGATGTGACAAAATCAACAGAACTGTGAATAGTCAACAATTCTTATCAAAATGTTTTTGTTTTTTTTATGGAATAATCTGAGAGCCATATCTACCCCTCAAAACACAGTTTGACCTAGATATGATGGAATACGCCTAAGAGGTTAAAAAAAAAAAAGAAACAAGTGTTCATCACTTTTTTTTTTAAGCATAATACACGTATCAGTTTAGAATTAATAATCAGGACTTAACTAAGCAAGTTATCTGCTCTCAGGTTTACTAAAATGAAGCCACTGTGCTTTAAAAAAAAACACGGGTAAAATTCATTCTCAAAAGACAGAAACAATTTTTATGGTTATGTTTGCACGAAAGCAACTGCATCTTGTCATCGTGCGCATTGATGAACACAGACCTTGAGCAGGTGGACTCATCAGATGTTTATGTTGGTCAGATATTTGAAGCATTTGCTTTGTGCCAATGTCCTACGTGCTGTCCTTGGCACAGAAACAACTTTTGATAGTTTCATTTCTATGGTAGTTACAGAACTCAATATGGACTTGGGTGGCATTTTTTTACTTTTTCCACTTTGCTCTGTGTTACTGACAGCTTTGACCATGTCTTACATTGCTGTCATCGCTTTCCAAAAATCTATTGAAAATAACAACATAAACAAATGAAACCTTTGAGGTTTTGACAACAAATATATATGAACAGATACGGATTAAATGAAGTTAAGGCGTAGATCCACTTCCGATTTAGCGACATCAAATTATTTTCAAAGACCCACCCACCCATAACATTCAATACAATGTTTTTTCACTGTTCACTGTTTTTTTTTTTTTTTTGCATTTTGCAAGCTATTTGCAGAACAGGCCTGTGAGCTAGTCATGTGATCTTTGGGGGCTACATGGTGCCCACGGGCACCCTCCCCCCCCTTCCCCCAATAAACCTTGTATCGCTCACTCTAGCTGGTATTTAATTATTTCTTTGTTCTTTTTATTTGTTTATTTTGCGATTGCTTGGGAGCAAAAACTTGAGATCCAAGATACTTCAGAACAAACAGCAATTTGGCAGGTAGCAAACAGTTCTTCAGAAATAGCCTTCAAGCTGTTAAGGGGGAACTCCCTGTAGAATTAGTTTCATTAGAATCATCAATAAACAGCAAAGATGATGCGCTGTGTATTTTAAACAACAATATAATTTAACACGCAATGTGAAATGATTTAGACAGGCTAACAAATAACATCTATGTTGTGTTTTATGACCCTTTTTGCAGCACATGTTTCAACACCACCAGTAGAGCAATACATGCAGACAGATTAATAAACTCATTGACATTCTTTAAACTCTGGGGGGACCCCACAAACAAAAACAACAAAAAAAAAAACTCTCATATTAATGCGTTACTAAGGAGCTTAGACAATCTCCGTATACAATCCTACATGGAATTACGTCTGTATAATACTGTTAAACTTCACATTTTACATAATTATGTAAGTACTTTCTTTTCATATAATGTGATTTATACAGTGCTATATTTCTTATTCTAAACGCATTACATACCACAATATACACATCCTTTGTTTGAAAGAGGCTGATTATTATCTATCCTTTCGCCTGTTTGTGCACATATATATGGAACTATACATATAAAAAAGGCAACTCCTAACACACTTATATTAACGTTTCCATTGTTGTTGACGCTTTCCTTCAGGGATCCCCGACGTCCGACGAGCCTCCTGCCGGCCGACTATAGCTCTGCTTTGCTTCTGGGTAGGGAAGACGAGTCTTTGCCTTCTGGAGTGGAGAGCTTCCCCCTGCGGCTGATGCAGCAGGACTGCACCGCTGTAAAGACGCTACTTTTGAGGCTGAGGCGCACCTTGCAGGAGGTGGGATATGCTTTCTCACTCACCGATATACAAAAGAACTGTATTTACACAAGGTTTAACCGGGAGAGATTTTTTTTTTGGATGAATTGCCCACAACCACAAGCTAAATTGCGGTTAGTCTCCTTTTACTACACTGACGGGTGTCTTTTTCGAGTGTAAAATGGAGGAAGTTGTTTAAAGCAGCAAGGCTTTGGGCTAAGGATAGATGTAGTGATCGCATCTAAACACATTTATCCTATGTGTGTGTGTTTTCAATTAACTTGATTTCACCTCCGTTAAATCACCACTGAAGTGGACCCTACGTATACTCACTCGCTCTTTCTTTATCACCTTTTGTAATTTAATCAGTATTGGGAATAAGGGGAAAATGTCTCCTCACACACCCACAACCGCACGAATGCATGCACACACTTATTTGCACCACACACAAGCACCATTTTGCCTGTGTTTCCGACTGGCAGGATGTGTTGAACGGACATAGGGAAACTGTCTGCAAATGGTGTCTTATAACTACTGGCTACGAGCGAAAGAGCTAATTTATTCATGGCGTGTAAATTTCCATACGATACGGCGTCCTTGATTCAGAGTAGTTCCGTTCAACATGGCACTGTTTGTGTAGAGAAGTACTAGAAATGGTCAGGATAACAATGCTACAAATCTTCTGCTGGCCCAAGACTTTAGAACAGTACTGGATATATACTATATATGAAATGATCAGCAATGGTAACAAATGTGACATATTTTGAAACAAGTTGTTCATGTGGGGATAGATGGGGGAATTAACTGTCCTCAGAAATAGCAGACATAAACAACAATCATTTAAGTTCGTCTGGAAAACTTGATAGATTTTGCGGGTATAGATGACAGACAAGATAGTCTGCCTCTGTTAACATTGACTTCTTGGTGGCAAATAAAAGGTACTAGTTTAATAAAACAGCACAGTTTTGAAATGGATTTGTTTGAGGAAGTGTGTTTTAAGTACACCGAATCAAGTATTTTATTTTAAGGCCATATTACCTAACCTTTTTGGCTGATGTGTTAAAACATGAATATTGGGTTTTTCATGCAAATCGGTAAGTTTCACATAACTCGTAAACAAGGAGCAATGGCAAAGAGGAGCATCCCTGTTACTTTGTTCCCTATAAACTTTGTGCGCCAGGGGTGACAAATTCTGATAGCAAGTCCAAATTGTTTCATTTTTTGAGATGAGTGACTGCATATGATCGGTAATACAATGAGAGCAAATGTGAATATTCTCTTTGCAAGTCGTTTTAGTGTAGTATGGAACCCTCCATACACTTATGTATAAATATAGCTCTATAATAAAATTATAATTCTGTGTATTGACTCACCTTCTAAGTTGTACTGTACTACAGCTTGTACCACAGTCTGTTTGTTCTGTGTTTATTTGACAAAAAAGGCATAGAAGAAACAGAATCCTATGGATATTGCATGTCAAGCATGATGCTGATTTTGAGACATACATTTCCTGTAAATAGATGAGCCCCATCTTTAGACTTTGGATGTCCTGGTGTCTTTTGCCAATGAAGGATATTTACATCAAAAAGAGTTGGGACACATTGCAGGTTTCCACCAAGAGCTCTGAGAACATCCATTAGCAGTGTGTCATCCGAGCGGGCGTCTGTTTTTTTTTTCTGAATTTCGCTTGAGTGAACGTGCTCGGGAACAAACCAAAAAAAATCTGTATGAAAGACTGCACAGTAGCCTCACTGCATGTCAGATGTATTAGTGCCATTTAAGTAAGATCAAAGGACCTATCCTCATTCGCACCGCACAGATGTTTACTCCTCGGACTGCTGTGAAGGAAATATGATAAAGGACGTGAAAATAGAAAGAACAAAGGATGTACAGAAGCAATATATGTACAGTATACAGTATCTATCTACTCATTGCCTTTACCTTAAAAATTGGCATAGCAGCCAGAACCTGCTCATATGATGGCTCTCACAGTCGAGGGGTTCTCGCTTAAAATGTTGTTTGGATGGGCCAAATTCCCAAAACTTGCACGCTGAGTGTGTCTGGTTGGCTGTCTACAGTATATGTATTCTGTGATTGACTAACCACCAGTTCAGGGTGAACCTAAATTAGCTGGTGACCCTGGACCCTAATAGATGGATAGAAATTCAAACAAGAGATTCAAGATTCAAGAGTTTTATTGTCATATGTACAGTATTATTATAGTAGCTATTTGACAACACACATACAATATTTAATGTTATCAAAACGAGCCATTTCAAGTGCAGATTTGAGAGGGAGGAAAACACTCCTAACATAACACACACAACAGAACATTTTATGAGACTGGAAAACAGTGGGGAATTTTTAGATTTTGATAGAAAGTGAAGAAAAATGCTCAAATTCAACACGATTGTGTTTATTTGTGTACTTTACTCAGGCTTCCGTTGTGCTTCCATGTGACTCGGTGTGTCTGTGTCAACTCCATTTTATCTGCTTGACCTTTTCATGCTGAGCACCCAGCAGTTCTTCTCCTGTGTTCAGTGTAAACAGTACCGTTTGTTCATTTCAAACCAAAAAACAGGTTGCATCAGTTTCAAAACAAGAACAGTGGGAGGTAGCACACCAAACAGATGAGGGAAACTGAGTGATCCAAGCGCACACTTTCCTCATATTTAGTTCGATTCAAAAAGCACCGTTCTATAATTCCTTCCAAATATGAGAAGGATGAGCTGTCCTCTGTTTACTTCGGTGCCAACGTATAGGGTTTCAAGAACTTGAATGGTGGAACTGCTTTGCAAAGCAGCGTGACATTACACTGTAAACTACCACGCTGCCACACAAGGTACAATTAGTTAAGATCATTCCGTCTTTTTATGTTTCGATTTTGATTTTTTTCATTTTTATGGAAAAGAGTTTGTATTCATACACACATTTACTGTAATTAGGGTCTTAAACTCTTACTGATATTTTATGACGGTGCCATTATTTACAAAATGAGGGAAATTTGCTTTGAAATGAGCACAAGTCGCTTGTAAATCAGTGTCAAGAAACAGATTTTTAAAACTAAAAACCAAAATTCCATTGTGTTATTATTTTGAGCTTGATACCTACAAAAAAATTCAAAAAGAAAGCGACAAAGTCAACAAAAAGTTGTGAAAGAGTGATACGATTAAGAATAAAAGAAGTATGCCCAGCAGATTCGTAAGCGTGGGTGCGGCAAAGTTCACCACTTTGTGAACAAATGTCTGAGCAAATGATCCATCTGTTTAAGAAAGATTCGCAACATACAATTGAAAAGAAGTTAAGGATTTCATCATCTATGGCTGATAATATCATCAAAGTATTCAAGAGAATCTGGAGAAATCTTTGCACGTAAGCGGCAAGGCAAAAGGAAAACATGAAATACCTTTGGCTTTCGATCTCTCAGGCACCAGATTAAAAAATGGCATCAGCTATTGCCACGTGGACGCAGGAACACTTAACAGTTAATGCAGTATATTGCTGCATCCAAAAAGGCATGTTGAGTCCCGAGAAATGCTGCCAGCTTCTCTGGGGCCGACCTCTCCTGAGATGGACTGATGCAAGATGGACAACGTAACTTTGATCTGACGAGTCCAGATTTCCAAAGAGTAAAAGGACCGTCCGGATTTTTATACGCATCCAGCTTCAATGGTCCCTGGGCTCATCTTGGATTGAAAGAAAGTGTTCCGCGGTCATTATGAAGCTCAAATGCTTATTTAGTGTTAAAAGGAAAGAGGATATTAGATGGTGGTAAATATGCCTCTGCTCCAGCTTTTTCGAGTGCGCTGTGGGAATCAAGAAATAAAAAAAGAATGAGTATTTGCAAATATGATCATTGTTGTAGTGTACTGTATTCAATTGAAAAAAGGTTGAAAAAAGATTTGTAAACCTTTTCTAATCTCAGTCTTCTTTTATTTCCATTTTATAAATTCCAACTTTATTGGAAATGGTGTTTCTATTACTATTAAATTATATAGTTAATGTTGTTCTAGTATCAATCCAATTTCAATGAAGGTTGGTGTTTTGTCAAATAACAGAATAGGCAAAAGAATAACAGAATTCAGTGATTTGGAAACAATGCTCAACCTGTGTTTAAATAAATACATTTATTTGGAATTGTTGCAGCCCAAAAGATATATGTCAATGATTATTTGCTAAAAGCAATAGCCTATCAGTTAGAACATTAAACATTCTGTCTTCATAGTGTATTCCATTAAATATAGGTTGAATATGATTAGCAAATCATTGTATCCTGTTTTTATTTACGTTTACTCCAATTTTCCAACTTCATAGGAATTAGGTTTGTTCTATGGTCATTTCCTCTTTGAATTAGCATATGTGTGGATTGAATGTAATTAAAGGAACGTGTCAGATAACCAAACCTGCTTTACTTTTAAAGATCATTAATCATCTTCTGACATGTTGCCTCAGGCTAGCGCAGTCATTAAATCTTGAGCTCCCAGGTAGTCCAGCCTTCTTCTCCGATCGCCACTTCTTCCCCCATTGCTAAATCTGAGGGTTTTACTTCTACCCCATCGAATTGTCGGGACATTGGTGCTATGGAGCCCAAGGGACGCTGGTGACCTTAAACAGAATGTGTTTATTTTTTGAAAGGCCGAAAAGATAAGACTGAGACAGCGCCCGCATCTTCGTCCGTGAGGTCGGGCATTGATCAACAATGGCACATTTAGGGCCACGTCGCACCTATAATTCCTTGGACTCATTGCTTTTTAAAAGGTCAGCATACCTAATAAACTGCCAAGTTTACGTTCCGAGAGCTGGCATGTCTCACAGGTACCTTAAAGTGTAAAACTTGAAAAAAAAAAAGTAAAATATGCCACAAATAGACAAAGGTCTCTGGTTGGAAAGTGATTCAAGTACAGGGTGGATGCTATCTTTTCACCTGGGAAAGATGACTTGAATGAGGTCTACCACATACTTTTGAATCTTGTCTTGGTCGCTGTGTGAAATTAGCATATTTTCCTCATGCTTGCATAGCTTTTCTCCTGGTATTATGACTATATTATGACTTGGAAAGAAACTAGGAAGAAAGCTTGACGTGACATCTTCAGAGCTAGACGTGGCGTTCTGACAGCGTGACGCTGAAAACTTCGAGCTTTCAAACATGGTTCCTATTTGAAATAATAATGCAAATTAAATAACAATGCAATGCTATGCGATCCGTGGAGAAAGCTACGAGTTGCTGGTGGAGCAAGCACGTTCGTACTTTCAGCAAGTGCTTTGTGATAAAAGTACACTGACTCAGAAGGATCGTCTCCATTGACAACAATCGACAGACGTGGGCCTGTAATAGTTGGTCCTCGGTCCGTATGTTCTTTTGGGGCTTTGCATCGTGGAACGTATGCTGGGGGAACATGGAATCCCTTGCAGAAGGCAGGTATCGGCGAGCGCCAGTGTAGCTTTCATCGGTAACTCAGCTCTGTGTCTACTATACGTATGAGTATTTGAGGGGACAGGGACATCCGACACCAGTTTGCTTCAACAATGAGAAAAGATAAGAGTAGACAGGCAGCTGCATTTGCAGATGCCTTTGGCGGTTGCTACCGTGTTTTTTTCGGCATGTTCTTTACGATGAAAAGCTTTAAAGGGAGTATGTGTAATTTTATGTATTTGCCTGCGTGAGCTTTAGAGGCATTACGGTGTATTTGGGCTTTTCGTCACAAGAGCGCTTGCCAAAAGTGGACGTTCCGTCATCGACTCGCCTTTTCCTGTAGTTGAAGCAAATTGCTGTTGCATGTCTACATCCCTATAAACAGACTGTTGCAAAGCATCCATCCACCTATCAATTTTCTCTCCTTCCATCGTTTCCAAATATTAAACTGGCCACAGTGGAAACAACTGCTGAGACACGTAACTAAACAATCAGCATTCGTTAGTACAACACGCCCCCCTCAATGTCCCTAGTAGGGAGTAGGTGCTCAGGTAGACTCAAGTGGAACCCTTCCAGACCCAGAACGTTTTCGTGTGCGAAAGGAGGGGAGAACTCTAACCACCAGGGTACATCAGATTCGGCTCCTGTGGTCTTTATGATCTTTGAGTCCATTTCCCCGGTAGCTCAGTCGAATGTAGTAAAGTGAATATTGACTAAACTCAACAAAAGCATGTGCATTTTTTATGATGTTCATTTTATTTTACAGAGCACAGAGACAAGTCCTGCCAGCAGCCTTCAGTCTCTACCCATTAGCCCCTGCAGTGAAAAGTCCCTTCCATTTAAGGTAAATCCCAATGCTATACATTGATTTCAGTGTTGCACCAATTTATGAATGCATAAATGTGCGCAAAAAGCAGCGTTGTAAGGCTCATGACCTAATAACGACCTTGAGCCATAAACCAAGAGCTATTGCCATGCAAA